>NC_133451.1:24102500-24310000 GCF_048565385.1 Saimiri boliviensis | reverse complement strand
CTATCAACAGTGCTGGCTAGTGGCTCTCAGTAATCTCAGTACTTTGGGAGGCTGAGGCAGGAGGATTGCTTAAGCCCAGGAGTTTGAGATCAGCCTGGGTAACAAAGTGAGACCTCATCTCTACCAACATTAAAAAAAAAAAATTATCTGGGTGTGGCGATGTGTGCCTGTGCTCCCAGCTACATGGGAGGCTGAAGTGGTAGGGTCACTTGCATCTGGGAGGTTGAAGCTGCAGTGAGCCGTGTTCATGCCAGTTCAGTCTGTGACACAGAGCAAGACCCTGTTGCAGGAAAAAAATTACTAGCACATAATATTTACTATCTATGCTTTGATTAAATTATTACTATGAGCACATTTTTTAAGTCTGAGAATATTTAAGCTGGAAGGGGCCCCTGAGACTTCTCATCTAGAGGTTCCAACAAGGCCACGCCACCTGGGGGAATTTTGGAAATGTGCGGAGGTGTTTTTGGTTTTCATGATGATTCAAGGACACTTCTGGTATTCGGGGGGCACCTGGGTGCTAAGTGGCCTGTAACGGTTAGGACAGTTTCGCCTAATGTCTCACATACTTTTATTGTCTGCACAAACATTTATGTACTCAACAAGCTGTTACAACTACTTCAGCCTAGAATCGAACTTTGATTGACGCTGTACAAAAACCAAGTATTTTTGTACAGTTTTAATATATCTGAATATTTCAGGAACACAACCACTGCGTGAATGAAGGAAAAATTACGCTGTGTTTTGTCCAGAATGCTATCGTGGAAGAATCACATGAGCAATAGCACCTGGGCCCCCGGGATCTGACGTCCCAGGACAACCTGCCTGTATCATCTGCGTCTCTAGCCCCGACATTCATGATCATTGTGTCTGTCGGCAACTTTTGCATAATAAGCCGTTCCAAGGCAAAACAACAATCATTCTTTCCCATGCATGGGTGGGTTTGCTGGGGGTTGGCTGCTCTTGGCTGGGCTCAGCTGGGCAGTCCTGCCTCAAGCGTGGTTAGCTGGGCTTGGCCCCTTGCTTGGGTTGGGCCCAGGTCTGTTCTGTGTGTCTCATTGTGGGGCCCAGGAAGATGGGGCAGCAGATTCCTGGGAGAGGCCCTTCTCTTGACAGAGGCAGACGCGTGAGAAAGTGAGCCTCCCTGCACAGCACATTTCAAGCTTTATTTCAGTCTTGTCTGCTGTTAGCCCAAGTGCCCAAAGTCTGGTGATGGCAGAAAAGTGAACGCACACGCCTCCTGTGGAGGTGGAGGGAAGAGAGGAAACATTTTTGAGCAAAAATCTAAGCCACCTCAGTGATTTGACCTGATTATCTTAATTTAGCCCTCATCTCAAAATGTCATATGCAAAGAACAAATCTGTTTTGCCTTACATATCTCAAATACTCATGTACTCTGATAAGAAAGTCCATGCCCCTGATGATTTAATTGTAACTACCCACGTGGTCATGACTATTTACATACAGAATACACACAGGCATGGGTCGCCTAATGACAGGGATACAGTCTGAGAAACGCATCACTAGGTGATTTCATCACTGTGTGGACACTGCAGAAGGTAATTACACAAACCTCAGTGGTACAGCCGACTACACACCCAGGCTACATAGTATAGCCTCTTGCTGTTGGGCTCCAAACCCGTGCAGCGTGTTACTGTCCTGAATACTAAAAGCAATTGGAACACGAAGGGAAGTAGTTGTGAATCTAAGCATGTCTAAACATAGAAGAGGTAAAGTAGAAATGCGGTAAGAAAGATAAAAAATGCTGTACCAGTCTAGGCATTTACCACCGTGTTTTATCCAGAGTACTATCGTGGGAGAATCACACTGCAGTGAGCCGTGTTCGTGCCAGTCCAGCCTATGAAACAGAGCAAGACTCAGTCTCAGTATGGAGCTTGCCGGACTGGAAGTTGCTCTGGGTGAGTGGTGAGTGAGTGCTGAGTGAATATGAAGCCCAAGGACATTGCTGTACACTACTGCAGACTTTATAAATGCTGTACACTTAGGATCTACCTAATTTTATTTTATTTTATTTTATTTTATTTATTTATTTTTTTGAGACGGAGTTTCGCTCTTGTTACCCAGGCTGGAGTGCAATGGCGCCATCTCGGCTCACCGCAACCTCCGCCTCCTGGGTTCAGGCAATTCTCCTGCCTCAGCCTCCTGAGTAGCTGGGATTACAGGCATGCGCCACGATGCCCAGGTGATTTTTTGTATTTTTAGTAGAGATGGGGTTTCACCATGTTGACCAGGATGGTCTTGATCTCTTGACCTCGTGATCCACCCACCTCGGCCTCCCAAAGTGCTGGGATTACAGGCTTGAGCCACCGCGCCCGGCTCCAAATTTTATTTTTAAGAAAGTAATTGCATCTCAGCACTTTGGGAGGCCGAGTTGGGAGGACTGCTTTGAGTCCAACTGTTCAAGGGCAGGCTGGGCAGTATGGGGAGACTTCATCTCCACTAAACTTCTTTTTAAAAAATTAGCCTGGCATGCTGGCACGCACTTGTAGTCCCACTGCGGGGGCAACGGGGTGGGGGTTGGGGGTAACAGAGAAGAGGTGGGAGAATCTCTTGAGCCCAGGAGGTCAAGGCTGCAGTCAGCTGTGATTGCACTGCTGCATTTTAGCTGAAGTGACAGAGCGAGACCCTGTCTCAAAAAAAATGGAAAATAGAAATTGCGTCACAGTAGTACAATGGCTGCGATGTCACTAGGAATTTTTCGGCTTTATAATCTTACAGGGCCGCCCTCGTCTATATGGTCAGTCACTGAGAAAAACATCATTATGCGGTTCATGACTATATTTTACTATAAATAACTGTCCTTTTATTTTTTAATATAGGTATTTTATTGGAAATTACGTGTTTAGATAAATTGTATAATTTAGTAATTTCATTTCAAGAGGTTTGCCAAATGTTTTTATGAAAAGGGGGCCGTGAACCCACACGTGTGAGACTTGCAGAGGTGACCCAACAGAGTTCAGCATAGCGAGGGGCCGGAGAGCCCGGCCAGAGGGCCTCGCTTGGAGTCCTGCCCTCCCGTTCACAAAAGATGTCACTTCGGGCAAGGCATCTCACATCCCTGAGGTTTTCACAGGTGCACTCTGGGGTAATAATACATAACCCTTCCTGGCTGCAGTAAGAATTAAATAAGATCCCGTGTGTGACAATCGGGACGTCGCGAGGCAACAGATGACACATTCAAGTGGGCTAATGGAGGGGTATTTCACCAAGGGACAATTCGCCAGGTTGTGGGCAAAGTCAAAATAAACCACTCAGAGAACATGCATTATCTTAGGGCTATTACAGCAGAGAGCCACTTCTACTCCCAGGTCTACTAGGCCAAATAGAACCCAGAGAGATTAACTATATGAAAAACACAACATGAGAGCTGAGGCCTTTGGTAGAGGGCCTTAGTCAACCATGACAGGCCCACCTGGCAGAAGCTGTCGGGATAAATGCTTCACTCTCACTCTCCTTCTGCCTACAGATCTTTCTTGTGTGTGTCTCCTCTTGGCGAAAAGCAACCAGAAGTGAGAAGTGCTCCGTAAAGTGCTATCCATAAAAGTCAGCCTCTCAGAGCACCGTGAAGGAGGGAAGCGGGAGGGTGGAGAGTGGATCTGGAGGAGAAAACAGATGTCCAGGGTAGCATGGACAACAGTTAGCACCCAGTAAAGTAAGACATATCAAGATGGCCAGGTGTGGTGGCTCATGCCTGTAAGCCTACCACTTTGGGAGGTCAAGGCAGGCAGATCACAAGGTCAGGAGTTCAAGACCAGTCTGGTCAACATAGTGAAACCCCACCTCTACTAAAAATACAAAGCTGGGCGTGGTGGTGGACACCTGTAATCCCAGCTACTCGGGAGGCTGAGGCAGGAGAATCGCTTGAACCAGGAGGTGGAGATTGCAGTAAGCTGAGATCACATCATCGTACTCCAGCCTAGGCGACAATAAGAGATTGCGTCTCAAAAAAAAAAAAGGTTCATCAAGATACATGTGGGAGCACTGTGAAAGAAATAGGTAAGCACACACAGAGACATGTACATGGACAATACATATGCACACACAGGAAATTCAAATAACCTGCCCCAAATTGTAAGGAAAACCACTACTAGAATCTAGTTCATCTCTTCAAAGTCAAAGACTTTTTCCACCGCATTCCTCCAAGGATTACATTCAATTTCTGCATCAACAATGACAACTTGTTCCGAGCCTCAGACTTTCGAAACTTACTAAAGATAATAACGTCTGTCTTCAAGACATATTAAGGGGATACTGTCCCACTGAAAGAGCAGAACTTTAGCCAGAAATTCAGCCAATGAAGCATTTCCAACTCCTCATGGACAACGTGGACAAAACGTGTAGCTAGATGTGAAATTGCTTAGAAGCCATACTAGAGCCGCTACTTCCCTGGTTTGAACCAGTACTTGGGTTTAAATTCAGTTCCTGGTTACCTTTAAGTACTGCAATTTAAAACAAACCCTGGAAGGCCTCAGTAGCTTTCTAGATTGTTGCCAAAGCCACACTGAGATCAAAGGCAGCATTGTTCTCCCAGAACTGGCGCACAGGCGGAAGCACCTGGTTAAACCAGTCCCATGGGCTGTGGGATCAGCCCAGCCCAAGACGTTTATACAACTTTCTGACTCTTGGGGGAAGGCAAGTCTATTTGATTTTTCTGCTGCTTCTGCAAGTCTCAGAAGTTTCCGATGTTTCTTCAGGTAAGGACCTGCCAGGTGGGAATTGTGTAACCAGAGCTTCTAAGGCAGGCAGGGTTCCGGGAGCCAACGGAAAAATAAACACGTCTCTTTGCTTGCAGAGATTAGCGGCTTCTTTTTGAAATCGCATGCTTTCAATTTCCAGATCTAAAAAACCCACAAGACTACATGCAAGGGCACCAGCCACTGACTGCCAGGTTAGCATTTCACCGGCTAGACCCAGGTGTCAGGATTCTGAACAAATACCTTTTGAAATGCCACTTGGTCTCTCTTGGAGTCAGGTTTGGAGAAGTCTCTAAGTAGGGACCTCAGGTGCCTTTTTCTCTCAACCCCAGATTAACCCCATATATGCCAAGAAACAGAAAACTTTAACAGCTTTATGATTCCAAATTTGTCACCATGCTCCAAGAAAGATGTCATCAAATCTAGAAATTTGCATGCACACATATTCATTTTATGCAATAATCCAAACCCATAAACGCAGATGTGTGCCTTGTTTCATCATCTAAAACCGAAGACCCAAAGTGCTCAGGTGGAAACTGAGAGCATTCATGCCCATGACAATTTTCATAAAACAACCCTGATTTCATCCTTGGTACAAACTTTATGAGGTATTTGCTCATGTCTTTTACTTGTAGAGAAAGAGCTGATATGGGAGATTGCAAGATCCGCTCAAAGATATGAAACTAACAAAGGGCAGAACCAAGATTTAAACTCAGGTCCCTATTCCAAAACCCAAACTCAAAACAGAATTGTACATACTTTAAATTCTTCCAGGTGTGGTGGCTCATGCCTGTAACTCCAGCACTTTGAGAGGCCAAGGCAGGCGGATCACAAGGTCAGGAGTTCGAGACCAGCCTAACCAATGTGGTGAAACCCTGTCTCTACTAAAAATACAAAAATTAGCTGGGTGTGGTGCACATGCCTGTAATCCCAGCTACTCAGGAGGCTGAGGCAGGAGAATCGCTTGAATCCAGGAGGTGAAGTTGCGGTGAGCTGAGATTGTGCTACTGCACTCCAACCTGGGCAACAGAGCAAGATTCCATCTCAAAAAAAAAAAAAAAAGTTAAATTGATTGTCATTGCTTAGTGGTAGAATAAAAACTTTAAAGCTTAAGGGTTTATTTTCTTGAAGAACTCTTTATATGGTTTCTGAAGTAGGTTAAAACTTAATTAGTAAACAAAATGATGCTTATTAATAATGCAGTGTGCTTAGATATATTCATTTTTGTTATATAGTTTTACCATTCAAGCAATAGGCTCACAACATTTAAGAATCTTCTTAAGAGAAACACTGGGTAAAAGCAAAATAGTTCACATTAGTGAATGAGAGCTCACAGATTAGAAGTCAAATGCTACTTTGTTGCATGTTATGTGTTTTGTTCTCCTGAGATTTTTATCCTTAATTAGTATCAATCATAAAAACATTCTTTTAATACTGTGAAAAGATTAGTAGGTTTGCTTGATGAAAATTAAAGAGCGTGGTACTGGCATAAAAACAGACACAGAGACCAACGGAACCAGAGAGAGAGAGCCCAGAAAGAAAGTCACATATTTGTGGTCAGCGGATTTTTGCAAAGATGCCAGGAACACACAATGAGGAAAGGATAGTCTCTTCAATAAACCTCCCTGGGAAAACTGGATATCCAATGAAAAAGAATGAAGGTAGACTCTCATCACACCGTATACCAAAAAATCAACTCCAAATGAATAAAGCCTTAAAATATAAGATCTGAAACTGTGAAACTACATAAGGCCAACATAAGGGAAAAGTTCCATGACACTGGTCAAGGCAATGAGTTTTTGAGTGTGACTCCAAAAGCATAGGCGACAAAAACAAAAATAGGCAAAAAGGATTCTATCAAACTAAAAAAAGCTTTTGCAGAGCAAAGGAGCAATCAACAGAGTGAAGAATGGGAGAACATATTTACAAACAATATGTTCGATAAGGTATGAATACCCAAAATATATCAGAAACTCAAACAACTCAATAGCGAGCAAACAATCTGATTTTAAAATGGCAAAGGATCTGAACAGGCATTTTTCTAAAGAAGACATACATGGCCAACAGGTAGATGAAAAAATGCTCAACATGACTAATCGTTAGAGAAATGCAAATTAAAACCACAAGTAATAGAAAGATGTGGGGAAGGGAACCCACGTACACTGTCGTTGAGATGTAAATTAGTACAGCCACTACAGAAAACAGTAGAGAAGTTCCTCCGAAACTGAAAAATAGAACTACCATATGACCTAGCAATCCCAGTGCTGGGCATATATCCAAAGAAAATAAAATCAGTCTGTCAAAGAGATATCTGCACATATTAATTGCACTATTCATAATAGCCAAGATATGGAATCAACCTGAGTGTCCGTCAATGAAAGACGGATAAAGAAAATGTGGCATAATACACAGTGGAATGCCATTCAGTCTCAAGAAAGAAGAAAATCCTGTCATTTGTGACGTGAATGAACCTGGAGAACATCATGTGAACTGAAATATGTCAGGCAGGAAAGACAAACACGGCATAATCCCACTTATATGTGGAATGCAAAAAAAAAAAAAATGATCTCATAGAAATGAAGAGAAAAGCAGTGGTTAGCAGTGGCTGCGGGTGGGAGGATTGGGGAGATGTTGGTCAGAGGACACAAAATTTCAGTTAGATAGGAGGAATAAATTCAAAAGATCTATTGCACATCTTGTAACTGCAGTGTATATAGTATATTGTTTTGGGTTTTTTTGTTTTGTTTTGAAACAGGGTCTCACTCTGTCACCCAGCCTGGAGTACAGTGGTGTGATCCTAGCTCACTGCAGCCTCTACCTCTTTGACTTAAGTAAGCCTCCCACCCCAGCCCCCCATGTAGCTGGTACTACAGGCATGTGCCACCGCACCCAGCTAACTTTTGTATTTAAAAAAAAATTTTTGGAGATGAGGTTTCACCATGTTGCCCAGGCTGGTCTCAAACTCCTGGGCTCAAGCTATCTGCCCATCTGGACTCTTAAAGTGCTAGAATTGTAAGCACGAGCCACTGTACCCAGCAATACTATATCATGTACTTGAAAACTGCTTGGCCAAGCATAGTGGCTCACACCTATGATCCCAGCACTTTGGGAGACTGGGGCGGGAGGATTACTTGAGGCCAAGAGTTCAAGATCAGCCTGAACAACATAGAAAGATCCTGTCTCTATTTTTAAAATTTTAAAATTAGCTGGGCATGGTGACGTGCACCTGTAATCTCGGGTACTCAGGAGGCTGAAATAAAAGTATCCCTTGATCCCAGAAGGTCAAGTCTGCAGTGAGCCAACATCTCGTCGCTGCACTCTAGCCTGGGCTACAGAGTGAGACCCTGTCTTTCAAAAGAAAAGGTAAAAACAAAAATAAAAAAAGAAAATTGCTCAGGGAGTAGATTTGAAACGTTCTCACTATGCACACACACACAAACACACACACACACACATACACAAAAGTGAGTTAATGCATATAGTAAAAGCTTAATGACCAGGTGTGGTGGCTCACACCTATAATCCCAGCACTTTGGGAGGCCAAGGCAGGTGGATCACTTGAGGTCAGGAGTTCAAGACCAGCCTGACCAACATGGTGAAACCCCATCTCTACTAAAAATACAAAAATTAACTGGGCGTGGTGGCAGGCGCCTGTAATCCCAGCTACTTGGGAGGCGGAGGTTGCAGTGAACCAAGATCACTGCACTGCACTCCAGCCTGGGCGACAGAGCAAGACTCTGTCTCAAACAACAACAAAATTAGCCGTTTCACAACATGTGCATATACCAAAACATCATCTTGTACACCATAAGTATATACAATTTTAACTCGTCAATTAAAAAGAGAAAATCGAAACATCATCATTTAAAAAGAGCTAAACAAAAACAATTCATTGGTGAAGAACAACTATTAAGTTTTCAAAGAAATAGGGGAAAGATCTAACCATACTCTCCAGACAAGAACATTTTATGACTGTGAACAGAGTTCCTCCTGCCGAAGCTCTCTGGATCCTTAGGGACTTCTTTAGTGTGATAAATTATTCAATCAAAATTAAACATCTCTTACCTAACAACTGATGTAAAGATGATATTAAATATACAGCACCATCAATGAAATACTTTGCCAGAAATATTTAACCTGTACCTATTCAAGCTTTTAGATATCACTTCCAGTTTATAGAATATAGATTAGAGGATCAAACTGAACATCAAGAAGAGATAATTATACAAATGCAGAATCGAGAATATTCCAAATGCTAATGTCAGAGGAAAGCAAAGGAAATTTCTAGATTAAAAGATAGAACAAGGCTGGGTGGTGGCTCATACCTGTAATCCAGCACTTTGGGAGGCTGAGGTGGGTGGATCATTTGAGGTCAGGAGTTTGAGACCAGCCTGGCCAACATAGTGAAACCCTGTCTCTACTAAAAATACAAAAAATTAACCAGACGTGGTGGCGCATGCCTGTAGTCCCAGCTACTTGGTAGGCTGAGGCACAAGAATCACTTGAAACTGAGAGGCTTGAACCTGGAAGATGGAGGTCATGCCACTGCACTCCAGCTTCAGTGACAGAGTGAGATTCCGTCTCAAAAATAAGAAAAAAGGGAAAAAAAGATAAAACAAAATACAATGTAAAAAACTTCATTGGATCCCAATGCAAAATAAAATCTAGCTGTAAAATCTATGTTTGGTGAATAATTGAAGAAATTTTAATATGGTCTACACACAGTGGGATTTTTTTTTTTTTTTTTTTTTTGAGACAGAGTCTTGCTCTGTCACCAGGCTGAAATTGAGTGGCACAATCTTGACTCACTGCAACCTCCACCTCCCAGGTTCAAGCAATTCTCCTGCCTCAGCTTCCCAAGTAGCTGGGACTATAGGCACAAGCCACCACGCTCAGCTAATTTTTGTATTTTTCGTAGAGATAGGGTTTCACCATGTTGACCAGGATGGTCTCAATCTCTTGACCTTGTGATCCACCTACCTTGGCTTCCCAAAGTGCTGGGATTACAGTCATGAGCCACCGCACCCAGCCTGTTCATTTTCTTAGTAGAGATGATGTAGTAAGTGAAGAATGACATTCTCTTTCTCTTGCAACATGGCCTCTCCATGAGACTAGTCTGGACTTTCTCATAGGGCAGTGGGTTCATGGGTAGCTGGGCTTCACACATGGCCGCTGATTTCCCAGGTGACTGTAGAGGGTCCATGGTTTCTTAAAGAGTAAGTAAGGTTAAAGCAAGCTGCAAGGCCAGCCCCAGCGGAAGGGGAGTGGAGGTAGAGCCCACTTTGTGATGAATGGAACAACACATGCTTATGAAAAGGAAAGGAACTAATAGCAGCCATCTTTGGAGACTATCCACTCCCTAGCCCCAAAGACCAGATGAAACATATCAAGAGGTTGAATGAAAGCTTCACCCTCCACAATACATGAGCAATCCAGACACTGAAAATATGCTTCTATTATAAATAAGAAAAATATAGAGAGTTTACGTTAGAGAGAGTCAACAAGCATTTTGTTTACAGAACATTTAGGTTCTTTACCTTATATGCAAGGAATTTATCATCTAAGAGGCAAAGGTAGATTTAGGCAGGTATAAAACATGGAAGAGCAAGGATTAGGATATTATTCCCTAGAAAATATCTGACTGTAGACCTATTACCATTTTCAGCTTCCCCTCCCTCATTTTGAACAGTATTTACAGAGTGAATCCCAGAAATGAAGCTGTATTTTATTGATTTTTGCATTCCTACCAATTTTTTGGGAATCGAGCACACAGTGAGCACCCAATGTTCGTTGAATTCGGTGAGTGAATTGTATCTATCATACAAACTGTTATCATTCAGGAGTGGGGATTTTAGGAAATGCACAAGGGCGGCAGCAAGTCCATCTATCTGTCATATTGAGAAATCAGCTGTTCTGGTTCACAGCTCTGTAGAATAGAACCATTAGCCCAGTAACAAGAAAGAACTTGATCTCAATAGTCAAAATAGGAACTACCAATCCAGGCTGAAAACTCCGCTTAAGCAAAAGCCTCTCAGACTCACTTCAGGAAGCATTTATAGGTGGGTTGAAGACTCGAGAGTTTCAAGATCCCTCTCCTATCTCAATCTTCCACTGGGGGTGTGACTAAGAAGGTGGCTGGGTCACTGGCTAATGTAGACAGGTGCTTACAACTTTTTGATAATACTTTGGGTGGTATTACGGCTGAATTGTGTCCTCCCTAGATTCCTGTTTTGAAGCCCTAATCCCCAGCGTGAGTGTATTTAGAGGCAGGGTCTCTAAAGTTAAAGGGGATCGTAAGGATGAAGCCCTAATTCAATATGATGGGTGTCCTTATGATAACAAGAGGAAGAGACAGCAGGGACGTGCATGCAGAGGAAAGACCTTGTGAGGAAATGGACAGACGGCCGCTGCCTCCAAGTCCAATGCTACCAGAACCTTGGCCTTGGGCTTCAGCCTCCAGAACCATGAGAAAATCAATTTCTGTTGTTGAAGCCACTCAGTCTGTGGTATTTTTTATGGCAGCCCTCAAAACCTAATAAAGGTGGCAAAAGAAAAAAATGCAGGTGACTGTGCTCTCATAAAGAAGCGTTTTTAAATAATAAAATTACTGAAACCTGGAAAATAACAGGGTATAAAAACATTCACCTACCCCTCAGATTTTCACAAATGTGGACATCTTGTCTTATTCGCTTTAGATTTTTTTTTTAACTGTAAGAAATATGTTTCTTTTTTTGTTTTGTTTTTTGTTTGAGATGGAGTCTCACTGTGTTGCCCTGGCTGGAGTGCAGGCTGTGATCCTGGCTCACTCCCCTCTCCACCTACCAGTTCAAAAGATTCTCCTGTCTCAGCCTCCTGAGTAGCTGCGATTACAGGCGTGTGCCACTACACCTGGCTAATTTTTGCGTTTTTAGTAGGAATGGGGCTTTACCATGTTGGCCAGGCAGGAATTTTTCTTTTTCTTTTCTGAGAAGGGGTCTTGCTGTGTCACCCAGGCTGGAGTACAGTGGCACAGTTACAGCTCACTGAAACCTCTGCCGCTGCCTCCCAGGCTCAGGTGATCCTCCCATATCAACCTCCTGAGTAGCTCAGACCACAGGTGCATGCCACCATGCCCAGATACTTTTTGTATTTTTGTTAGAAATGGGGTTTCACCATGTTGCCCAAGCTGGTCTCGAACTCCTGGGCTCAAGCAATCTGCTCACCTCCCTACCAAAGCGCTGGGGTTACAGCCCAGAAATAAATTTTATACTTTTATACATAAAACTTAACATTTTGGTACCCTTTGGGTCTGCCTCCATACTGTCCTAGCCCAGAGGAAGCCCCAATTCTGAAGAAGGAGACCATTCCTGTCCACATATTCATAGGCTTACATATATGCACGTGAAAAAGCAACATACGGCGCTGCTTTGTAGCTTGCATTTACATAAGTGATACGGTTAAATACTTGCGTAACTTTCTTCCATCAACATCGTTTTGAGGTTTATGCACACAATTTTTTTTTTTTTTTTTTTTTTGTCTGTTTTTGAGATGGAGTTTCACTCTTGTTGCCCAGGCTGGAGTGCAATGGTACAATGTCAGCTCACTGCAACCTCCACCTCCCAGGTTTAAGCAATTCTCCTGCTCCAGCCTCTTGAGTAGCTGGCATTACAGGCATGCGCCAACACGTCCAGCTAATTTTGTATTTTTTAGTAGAGACCTGGTTTCTCCATGTTAGTCAGGCTGGCCTCAAACTACCGATCTCTGGTGATCCACCTGCCTCAGCCTCTCAAAGTTCTGGGATTACACACGTGAGACACCACACCTGGCCATACACAGTTTGATACATGTAGCTATAGTCAATTTATTTTTGTTGTTCTATAGACTTCCATTGTACGAGCATGCCATCAGTTACTTGTCCCTTTTCCTGCTGGCAGATATTTAGGTCGTTTTCAATTTTTCAGTGTTATAAACACCACAGCATTGAACAGTCTTGTATATGTCTGCTTGTGTGCATTACTACCACAGGGTATTTGCTCCTTCAATTGCACCAGATATTGCTCTCCAGAGTGAGGCTGAGGTGGGTGGCTCACTTGAGTTCAAGAGTCTGAGAACAGCCTGGGCAACATGGTGAAACCCCGTCTCTAACAAAAATACAAAAAATTTAGCCAGGTGTGCTGGTGTGTGCCTTTAGTCCTAGCTACTCTGGGGGCTGAGGCAGGAGGATCACTTGAACCTTGGATGTCGAGGCTGCAGTGAGCCGAGATCGCACCACTGCACTCCAGCTTGGGTGACAAAGTGAGACCCTGCCTCAAGACAAAAACAAAAACAAAATGACTGTACCAATTGTCAGGGTTTAAATTTTTCCCAAATCGGATCCATTTGAAATGGTGAATCATTTTTTATTATTGATGGTCTTTCACAGATGTCTTCACTTGTGAAACCAGAACTATGATCGAGATAAAAAATATTTCCAGGGGCCAAGATTGCCGACTAAAAACAGCTGCAGTCAGAGGCTCCCACTGAGAAGAACAAAAATGGCAACTGAGGTATCCAGGTTCTCTCACTGGCACTGGCTAGGAGGTTGGTGCGACCCATGAAGAGTGAGTAAAAACAGGGTGGTGTGACAGCCCACCTGGGAGCCACACAGGGGTAAGAATGAATTTGCCCCATCTAAACCCAAAGAATGAACTTAGAGGCATGAGGAACATCAAAAGTGAGACTTGCAGTAACAGCCTTGCAAGACTGGGTGTCTGGTGAGCAGGCATATCCAGGGAAGTCGCAACAGGTAATTTAACTCCTAGCATGCAAGTCCCTCCCGGAATTCCTCGTTGGTCCAGTACTATGGGGTTACAATCTTCCCAGACATCGCCTAAGTTTCATTATCCCTCTCACAAGGTTACACCCGTCCCCTTCCCCGCTAAAGTTTTGATTTCTCAATAATGAAACTTTTTTCCCTCTTATGGGTTGACCCGTCCTCTACATTTTGTTTGCTTATTGTGACCTTCTAGGTTCAGGAGCCATGAGGTTTGTCACATTTGCAGACTGGCTGCCATATGTAGATTTATCATGCCTTGAAAATGGACCATTTAAAATATTTTCTCACAGAAAACCGCATTTTTTCCATGGATCTGTGCAACCTGCAGATCAAGAGGTCCCCCTTGTGAGCCCATGCCACCAGGGTCTTGGGTCGCAAGCACAGAGCTGTGAAGAGTTTCAGCAACCACTCCACTGGAGATTGCCAAGGCTATTGAGTGACTGAATTCCAGGCTGGGGGGAGGGAGGCAGCCACCATGACTGCTGCTGCCTTTTGCCTAAGACTGCTGAGCTTCCGGAGGGGAGGGGCGGCAGTCAGCCCTGCAGCTCTAGCCTGCAGTTTGGATTCAGGAGGAATTTTCCACAGTGCAGCACATTGGCTGTGGCAGATTGTGGCTAGGCTGCCTCTTTATGCCAGACCCCCTGACCCTTCCCTCCTCACTAGGCGGGGCCTCCCTGTGGGAATTTCAGCAACTCCAGCCAGGGGTTTGTGGACAAAACTCTGATCTCCCTGGGACGAAGCCCCTTTGGGTTCTCTGTGGATCCGCAGACTTAGTCTTTCTCCCTGCTGGCTCTGAGGAATCCAGGCAGTCCGGATGAGTGGGATTCCACACAGTCCCTGCTGAGGGGCAGCTGGAGTGCTTCGTTAAGCAGGTCGCTGATCCTGTGCCTCCTGATTTGGTGAGACCTCCCAACAGAGGTCACCAGACACCTTATACAAGAGTGTTCCCACTAGCATCAAGTTGGTGCCCCTCTGGGATGGAGCTCAGAGAAAGGAGCAGGCAGCCATCTTTGATGTTCTTCAGCCTCCACAGGTGACACCTCCAGGTACAGGAGGGACTCAGAAAAACAGGGTCTGGAGTGGATCCCCAGCAAACTGCAGCAGCCCTGCGGAAGAAGGGCCTGACTGTTAACAGAGAAACAAGCAAACAGAAAGCAACAGCAACAACAACAGCATCGACAAAAAAGTCTCCACAAAAACCCCATCCAAAGGCCAGCAGCCTCAAAGATCGAAGCTAGATAAGCACACAAACATGAGAAAGAATCAGTGAAAAACTGCTGAAAACTCAAAAAGCCAGAGTGCCTCTTCTCCAAATGATTGCAACACCTCTCCACCAAGGGCACAGACCTGGGCAGAGGCTGAGACGGATCAATTTGACATAAGGAGCCTTCAGAAGGTGGCTAATAACGAACTTTGCTGCGCTAAAGAAGGGTGTTCTAACTCAGGGCAAAGAAGCTAAGGACCATGATAAAACAATACAGGAGTTGTCACCAGAATAACCAGTTTAGAGAGGAACATAAATGACCTGATAGAGCTGAAAAACGTAACATGAGAACTTCACAGTGCAACCACAAATATCAATAACCAAATAGACCACGTGGAGGAAAGAATTTCAGAGCTTGAAGACTATCTTGCTAAAATAAGATAGGCTGACAAGATGAGAGAAAAAAGAATAAGAAGGAGCAAACAAAACCTCCAAGAACTATGGGATTATGTAAAAAGACCAGACCTACGGCTGATTTGGGGCACCTGAAAGAGACAGGGAGAATGGAACTAAGTTGGAAACCATGCTTCAGGATATCATCCAAGAGAATTTCCCCAACCCAGCAAGACAGGTGAACATTCAAATTCAGGAAATCCAGAGATTTCCTGTAATATACGCCATGAGAAGATTGAGACACATATTTATTTACCTTCAAGGTCAAAATAAAGGAAAAAGTGTTAAGGGCAGCCAGAGAGAAAGGCCAGTTCACCCACAAAAAGAAGGTGACCTGGCCTTTCAGCAGAAACCCCATGAGCCAGAAGAGATTGGGGGTCAATATTCCACATTCTTAAAGAAAAATTTTCCAACCCAGAATTTCATAGCTGCCCAAATTAAGCTTCTCAAGTGGAGGAGAAATAAAATCCTCTCGGACAGCCAAAGCCTGAGGCAATTTGTCACCTCCAGGCCTGCCTTGCAAGAGCTCTTGAAGGAAGCACTGAATATGGAAAGGAAAAACCATTACCAGCCACTATAAAAACACACTGAAGTACAAAAACCAATAACACCATGAAGCAACTACTTCAATAATTACGCAAAATAGCCAGGTAGCATCATGATGACAGGATCAAATTCACACATAACAATAGTCACCTTAAATGTAAATGGGCTAAATGCCCCAATTAAGACACAAAATAGCAAGCTGGATAGAGTCAAGACCCATCAGTGTGTTGTATTCGAGAGACCCATCTCACATGCAAAGACACATATAGGCTCAAAATAAAGGGATGAAGGAAAAATTACCAAGAAAATGGAAAGCAGAAAAAAGCAGGAATTGCAATCCTAGTTTAACAAAACGACTTTAAACCAACAAAAAGCAAAAAAGACAAAGAAGGGCATTACATATGGCAAAGAGTTCAATTCGACAAGACGAGCTAACAATCCTGAATATATATTCACCCAACACAGGAGCATCCAGATTCATAAAGCTAGTTCATAGAGAACTACAAAGAGACTTAGACTCCCACATAATAATAATGGGAAACTTTAATACCCCCGGGATCATTGAGACAGAAAATTAACTAAGATATTCAGGATTTGAATTCAGCTATAGATTAAGTGGACCTGATAGATATCTACAGAACTCTCTACCCAAAACAACAGAATACACATGCTTCTCAGTACCACATGGCACTTACTCTAAAATCAATCACATAATTGGGAAGCAAAACACTCAGCAAATGCGAAAGAATGGAAATCATAATGAACAGTCTCTTAGACCACAGCGCAATTAAATTAGAACTCAAGATTAAGAAACTCACCCCAAACCACACAACTACATGGTAACTAAACAATCTGCTCCTGGATGTGTCCTGGGTAAATAATGAAATTAGGGCAGAAATCAAGAAGTTCTTTGAAACCAATGAGAACCAAAAGGCAAGGTACCAGAATCTCTGGGATGCAGCTAAAGCAGTGTTAAGAGAGAAACTTACAGCACTAAATGCCCACAACAAAAAGCTGGAAGGGTCTCAAATTGACACTGTGACATCACAACTAAAATAACTAGAGAACCAAGAGCAAACAAACCCTAAAGCTAGTAGAAGACAAGAAATAACCAATATCAGACTGGAACTGAACAAGATGGGGACACGAAAAGTCCTTCAAAAAAAATCAATGAATCCAAGACCTGCTTTTTTTGAAAAAAAAAAAAAATTAATAAAATAGACTGCTAGCTAGACTAATAAACAAGACACACATAGGCTCAAAATAAAGAGATGATGGAAAATTTGCCAAGCAAATGGAAAGCAGAAAAAAGCAGGAATTGCAATTATTTTTTCTCTGGCCTGATTGCCTCGACCAGAAATTCCAATACTATGTTGAATAGGAGTGGTGAGAGAGGGCATCCTTGACTTGTGCTGGTTTTCAAGGGGAATGCTTCTAGCTTTTGCCCATTCAGTATGATATTGCTGTGGGTTTGTCATAAATAACTGTTATTATTTTGAGGTATGTTCCATCGATATTTAGTTTCTTGAGAGTTTTAAACATGAAGGGATGCTGAATTGTATTGAAGGCCTTTTCTGCATCTATTGAGATAATCATGTGGCTTTTGTCTTTAGTTCTGTTATGTGATGAATTATGTTTGTTGATTTGCATATGTTGAACCAGCCTTGCATCCCAGGGATAAAACCAGCTTGATTGTGGTGGATAAGCTTTTGGATTTGCTGCCAGATTCAGTTTACCAGTATTTTATTGGGGATTTTTGTATTGATGTTCATCAGGGATATTGACTTGAAGTTTTCTTTTATTGCCGTATCTCTGCCAGGTTTTCGTATCAGAATGATGCTGGCCTCATAAAATGAGTTAGGAAGGATATTCTCCATCTGGAATAATTTCAGAAGAAATAGTACCAGCTTCTCTTTATACCTCTGGTAGAATTTAGCTGTAAATTCATCTGGTCTTGGGCTCTTTTTGGTTGGTAGGCAATTACTTACTGCCTCAATTTCAGAACTTGTTATTGGCCTATTCAGGAATTCAGCTTCTTATTGGTTCAGTTTTAGGAGGCTGCATCTTTGCAGGTATTTCTTCATTTCTTCTAGATTTTTTAGTTTATTTGCATAGAGGTGTTTATAGTATTCTCTGATGTTTTTTTCTTTTTTTTGTAGGTCAGTGGTAATACCCCCTTTATCAGTATTTATAATTTATTAAAAAGTCAAGAAACAACAGATGCTGGCAAGGATGTGGAGAAATATGAACATTTTTACACTGTTGGTGAGAACGTAAATTAGTTCAACCACTGTGGAAAACAATGTGGGGATTCCTCAAAGATCTAGAACCAGAAATACCATTTGACCCAGCAATCCCATTACCAGGTGTATACCCAGGGAATATAAATTATTCTATTATAAAGATACATGCACGTGTATGTTCATTGCAACACTATTCACAATAACAAAGACATGGAATTAACGTGAATGTCCATCAGTGATAGACTGGTTAAAGAAAGTGTGGTACATGTACACCATGAAATTATATGCAGCCTTAAAAAGGGATGAAATCAGCCTGGTGCAGTGGCTCATGCCTGTAATCCCAGCACTCTGGGAGGCCAAGGCAGTTGGATCACAGGGTTAGGAGATCGAGATCATCCTGGCTAACACCATGAAACCCTGTCTCCACTAAAAATACAAAAAATTAGCCAGGTGTGGTGGCATGTGCCTGTAGTCCCAGCTTCTCAAGAGGCTGAGGCAGGAGAATTACTTGAACCCGGGAGGTTGATGCTGCAGTAAGCTGACATCATGCCATTGCATTCCAGCCTGGGTAACAGAGTGAGACTCCATTTCAAAAAAAAAAAAAAAAAAAAGGAATGAAATCATATCCTTTGCAGGGACATGGATGGAGCTTGAAGCCATTATCCTCAGCAAACTATGCAGAAACAGAAAAGCAAGCACTTCATGTTCTCACAAGTGGGAGTTGAACAGTGAGAACAAAGGGACCCAGGGAGGGGAACAACACACACTGGGGCCTGTTGGGGGGATGGGATGAGGGAAGGGACAGCATCTGGATAAATAGCTAATGCATATGAGGCTTAATACCTAGGTGACGGGTTGATAGATGCAGCAAACCATAATGGCACGCTTTTACCTATGTAACAAACCTGCGTGTCTTGCACATATATCCTGAAACTTAAAATAAACAAGTAAATAAATAAAAATAAAAATATTTTGATCATCTCCCAAAGCTTCCTTACGCCTCTGTGCAATCTAGCCCTCCTCCAATGTCTGTAACCAAGCAACCACTGGACTGTTTTCTTTAACAATAGATTAGTTTTCATTTTAGAGAATTTTACATAAATGGAATTCATACAGTATGTTCTGTGTCTGGCTTCTCCTTACTGTAATGATTTTGAAATTCATCTGTGTCACTGTGTATTAGCATTTCATATCTCTTTATTGCATGAATATGCAGCATTTTGTTTATCCATTCATCTGCTGGTGGACATTTGGGTTATTTTCAGTTCAGGGTGTTACAAAACAGGCTGCTATGAACACTTTCATGTGGACGTTTGCCTTTATTTATCTTGGGCAAGTACGAAGCAGTGGAATGACTAGGTGGTGTGATAAGTGTATGTTTGCTTACTCATGATTTTTATTTGCATTTCCCTAATGACTAACATGTTGAGTATCTTTCATGTGCTTATTGGACATTCCTACATTTTCTTTTGTGAAGTGTCTGTTTAAATGTTTTGTTTCTTAATTGGGAATATTCTTTTATTATTATTAATTATTTAATGTTTTTGAGACAGAATCTTGCTCTGTCATCCAGGCTGGAGTGCAGTGATACAAACTTAGCTCACTGCAACCTCCACTTCCCAGCTTCAAGGGATTCTCATGCCTCAGCCTCCCGAGTAGCTAGGATTACATGCCTGTGCCACCAGCCTAATTGTAATTTTAGTAGAGATGGGGTTTCACCATGTTGGCCAGGCTGGTCTTGAACTCCTGGCCTCAAGTAATTTGCTTGCCTTGGCCTCTCAAAATGTTGGGATTATAGGCATGAGCCACCATGACCTGTAATATTCTTGAGTTGCAAGATCACTTCATACATTCTGGAATTCTGGATACAGGTATATTACCAGATATGTTTGGCAAACACTTTTTCCCAGTTTGTAGCTAGAAATGTCAGTTTCTTAAAAGTGTTTTTTGAAGAGAAGTTTTTAATTTTCATGAAGCCCAACTTTCTTTCTTTTTTTTTTTTTTAAAGTGGTTTGTGCCATTTGTAGTCTGTCTAAGAAATCTTTGCAAACCCAAAGCCGTTAGATTTTCTGCTGTTTTCTTTTGGAAGTTTAGCTTTCATTAACTCTTTTTTTAAATTAAAAAAAATTTTTTAAAGCTTTTATTAACTCTTTTATCTATGAGGAAGGTGATGACTCATCTTTGATTTTTTTGCCTGTCTCCATCTACTTTACAGCACCATTTGTTGAAGTGACAATCCTTTTCCATTGAATTGTCTTGGCACCTTTGTTAAAAATCAGTTTACTACAAACCCGGAAGAAATGGATAAATTTCTGGACACTTGCACCCTCCCAAGCCTAAACCAAAAAGAAGTTGAAACCTTGAATAGATCAATAAGAAGGGTTGATTGAGGCAGTAATTAATAGCCTACCAACCAAAAAAAGTCCAGGTCCAGATGGGTTCACAGCTGAATTCTACCAGACATATAAAGAGGAGCTGGTACCATTCCTTCTGAAACTATTCCAAACAATCCAAAAAGAGGGAATCCTTCCCAAATCATTTTATGAGACCAACATCATCCTGATACCAAAACCTGGCAGAGACTCAACAAAAAAAAGAAAACTTCAGGCCAATATCCATGATGAACATAGATGCAAAAATCTTTAATAAAATACTAGCAAACCGATTGTAACAGCACATCAAAAAGCTCATCCATCACAATCAAGTAGGCTTCATCCCAGGGATGCAAGGCTGGTTCAACATACGCAAGTCTATAAATGTAATCCACCACATAAACAGAACCAAAGACAAAAACCACATTATTATCTCAACAGATGCAGAGAAGGCTTTTGACAAAATTCAACAGCCCTTTATGCTAAAAACTCTCAATAAACTAGATATTGATGGAATCTATCACAAAATAATAAAAGCTATTTATGACAAACCCACTGCCAATATTATACTGAATGGGCAAAAACTGGAAGCATTCCCTTTGAAATCTGGCACTAGAAAGGATGCTCTCTCTCACCACTCCTATTCAATATAGTATTGGAAGTTCCAGCCAGAGCAATCAGGCAAGAAAAAGAAAGGGGGGGTGGGTAGTCAATTAGGAAAACAGGAAGTCAAATTGTCTATTTGCAGATGACATGATTGTATATTTAGTAGACCCCATCATGGCAGCCCCAAATCTCCTTAAACTAATAAGCAACTTCAGCAAAGTCTCAGGATACAAATCAATGTGCAGAAATCACAAGCATTTCTATACACCAATAACAGACTAATAACAGAGAGCCAGATCATAAGCAAACTCCCGTTCACAATTGCTACAAAGAGAATATAACACCTAGGAATACAACTAACAAAAGATGTAAAGGACCTCTTCAAGGAGAACTACAAACCACTGCTCAAGGAAATAAGAGAGGACACAAACAGATGGAGAAACATTCTGTGCTCATGGTTAGGAAGAATCAATATTATAAAAATGGCCATACTGCCCAAAGTAATTTATAGATTCAACGCTATCCCCATCAAGCTACCAATGACTTTCTTCACAGAACTGGAAAAAACCACCTTAAACTTCATATGAAACCAAAAGAGAGCCTGCATAGCCAAGTCAAGTCTAAGCAAAAAGAACAAAGCTGGAGGCATCATGCTACCTGACTTCACACTATACTACAAGGCTACAGTAATCAAAACAGCATGGTGCTGGTACCAAAACAGAGATATAGACCAATGGAACAGGACAGAGGCCTCGGAGGCAACACCACACATCTACAACCATCTGATCTTTGACAGACCTCACAAAGACAAGCAATGGGGAAAGGATTCCCTGTTTAACAAATGGTGTTGGGAAAACTGGCTAGCCATGTGCAGAAAGCAGAAACTGGACCCCTTCCTTACACCTTACACTAAAATTAACTCCAGATGGATTAAATACTTAAACATAAGACCTAACACCATAAAAACCCTAAAAGAAAACCCAGGCAAAACCATCCAGGACATAGGCATAGGCAAAGACTTCATGACTGAAACACCAAAAGCAATGGCAACAAAAGCCAAAATAGACAAATAGGACCTAATTAAACTCCAGAGCTTCTGTACAGTAAAAGAAACAATGGTTAGAGTGAACTGGCAACCAACAGAATGGGAAAAAATCTTTTTGCAATCTACCCATCTGACAAAGGGCTAATATCCAGAATCTACAAAGAACTAAAACAGATTTACAAGAAAACAAACAAACGAACCTATCCAAAAGTGGGCAAAGGATATGAACAGACATTTTTCAAAAGAAGACATATATGAGGCCAACTAACATATAAAAAAATGCTCATCATCACTGATTATTAGAGAAATGCAAATCAAAACCGCATTGAGATACCACGTCATGCCAGTTAGAATGGCGATTATTAAAAAATCTGGAGACAACAGATGCTGGAGAGGATGTGGAGAAATAGGAACACTTTTACACTGTTGGTGGGAGTGTAAACTAGTTCAGCCATTGTGGAAGTCAGTGTGATGCTTCCTCAAGGACCTAGAAATAGAAATTCCATTTGACCCAGCAATCCCACTACTGAGTATATATCCAAAGGATTATAAATCATTCTATTATAAAGACATATATGCACAGGTATGTTCAGAGTGGCACTATTTACAATAGCAAAGACCTAGAACCAACTCAAATGTCCATTGATGATAGACTGGACAAGAAAAATGTTGCAAGTATACACTATGGAATACTATGCAGCCATAAAAAATGATGAGTTTGTGTCCTTTGCAGGGACATAGATGAATCTGGAAACCATCATTCTCAGCAAACTGGCACAAGAACAGAAAATCAAACACCACATGTTCTCACTCCTAGAAGGGTGCTGAACAATGAGAACATATAGACACAGGAAGGGGAGCATCACACACTGGGATCTGTTGGGGGGGCCAAGGGAGGGACAGTGGGGGGATAGGGAGGTCAGGGAGGGATAACATGGGGAGATATGCCAGATGTAGGTGACGGGGGGATGGAGGCAGCAAATCACATTGCCATGTGTGTACCTATGCAACAATCCTGCATGATCTGCACATGTACCCCAGAACCTAAAGTACAATAAAAAAAAATCTGTTTACTACATGTGTAAGGTTTACTTCTGGATTTTCTGTACTGTTTCATTGATCTGTGTGTCCATCATGTAATACCACAATGTCTGATTATTGTAGCTCTATGAGTTTTGAGATCAGGTAGGGTAAGTCCTCTAACTTTGTTCTTCTTGTCCAGTTGTTTTGGGCAAAAAATTTCCTTATACGTTATAGAATTACCTGTCAAGTTTTACAAAAAACTCAGATACAATTTTGAGTTGAATCTATAAATTTGGGAGAATCAATGTCTTAATATTATCAATACCTAAGCATTGTATACCCTTTTGCTTATCAGAATCTTTCATTTTCTTCCAATGCTCTCTTATAGTTTAATATAGAGATCTTGAACATCTTCAGTGGGGCTTATTTCTAGGAATCTAATGTATTTTGATGCTGTTGTAAATAATACCTTTTAAAATTTTCAGACTAACATTGCTCATATATAAACCTTGCAAAGTTCACTTATTAATGCAAATAGGTTTCTGTAGATATTTCTGAATTTCCTACATGCATAATTGTCCCATCTGTAAATAATGACAATTTTATTTCTTCCTGACTTCTCTTTCTTGCCTTCCTGCACTGGTTAGACTCTCGAGTATCACTTGAGTGAAAATAGTAAGAGCAGGTGTCCTCGTCACATTACTAATCTCAGCGGGAAAGTGGAAAGGCAGACGAATAGTTCCCAAAGATGTCTCTGGGGAAACAAAAAGTCGCAGTTGGAATTAAGGTTGTATATCCACAGACCTTAAAATGGGTAGATTATTCTAAATTATCTGTGAGGGCCCAATGTAATCATAAAGGCCCTTAAAAGTGCGAGAGGAAGGCAGAAGAGTACATTTAAGAGCAATGCAAAAATGATTCAACCCACTGCCTCTGACTTGGAAGATGGAGGAGGAGAAACAGAGCCAAGAAATGTGAGAGGTCTCAAGAAGCTGGAAAGGGGTAGAAAACGGATTCTCCCTGAAGGCCTCCAAAAAGGAATGCAGCCCTACTGGCACCTTGATTTTAGCCCAACAAAACCTGCATCAAGACGTCTATCTATGGACTGTAAGATAATAAATCTGTGTTGTTTTGAGCCAGTAAGTTTGTTGTAACTTATTAATTAAAGCAGCAATAGAGAATGAACACCCAAAGCTTCAGATTCTTCAACACTAAGTACAATGTTTGCTGTTGGGTGGTTGTGGATACGTTGTCTATTTGCTCTTGTGTTCCTTCTAGTTTACTTATTTTGTAGAGATGGGGGTCTTCCTATGTTGCCCAGGCTGGTCTTGAACTCCTGGGCTCAAGGGATCCTCCTGCCTTGGCATCCCAAAGTGCTAGGATTACAGGTGTGAGCCACCACACCTGGTCTTATTTTTATTTTTTGAGACAGAATCTCACTCTGTTGCCTGGGCCGAAGTGCAGTGGTGTGATCACAGCTCACTGCAGCCTCAAACTTCTGAGCTCAAGTGATCCTCCTGCCTCAGCCTCCTTGGTAGCTGGGACTATGCACATGCACAACCACTCCTAGGTAATTTTTACACTTTATTTGTCGAGATGGGGGTTTGCCATGTTGCCCAGGCTGTTCTCCAACTCCTGACCTCAAGGGAAAATCACACCTTGACCTCCCAAAGTGCTGAAGTTACAGGCATGAACTACCATGCCCGATTGGAGTTTTTCCAATTTTTGTTCTTCTTTCTTTGCTTCCATGGCTTCTTAAATTCCTTCAGCATGTTTTAAAACATTCGATTACTGTTTCCTCTGCTTTAGAGATACCTTTCTGGGATATCTTCATTTTCTGTGGTACGTTATGCAGATTGTAAACCTCTTTTTTTTCCTTAGGACATATTGTAAGATGTAGTCTTACATCTGGTAAGATGTTTAAATCAGATGGGTTTTCCTGAGTCTTTCCTCCTGGATTTTTAGAAGATTCCTGTGTAGGAGTGAGGGAGGGCCAGGACAGTTTCTGAGCTTCATGGCTCTAGGGCTCTGTCCTATGTTGTTACCACAGAGTATTAGGGAAGACGGTTTTGTGTGTTGCTACCTTTTTAGTACTTGCTGAATTCTGTCTCGATTGGTCCCCTCTTCTCTCATTATCTGAACCCCTCTCCTTTACCCCTGGGGTCCTTCCCTTGTCAGTGTGTGTTCTATTCCCAGTAGTTTTTCTCAGTAGAGCCCTCTGTCTGCTTACCGGCTATTTTTGAGAACTATGAAGACTAGATTGCCTTAGCACCCTCATACCTTTCTGCAGGCCCTTTTATTAGCTACCAGGTGAATGGTGGGCAGCCTTCTCCTAATTTTGATTGTGTTTTTTGATTCTGCCAATTGAAACTCCATTGCTAGTGGGGATCCTTCTTCTGGGGGCTGGGTACATAGTGGAAAATTCTCGGTTCTTTAGCTCTTAGGACCATCACAAATCCCCCTTCCCTTCTCTCTGCTTGATCCTCTAACGCTGCTATTAGCACATGATCTTGTTGGTATTGATTTTATTATTTTTAAGAGATGAGGTCTCACTGTGTTGCTTAGACTAGTTGCAAACTCCTGAGCTCAAGGGATCCTTCCGCTTCGGCCCCCCCAGAATGCTGGGATTACGGGCATGAGCTGCCATGCCTGGCTAAGTATTGATGGTTTTAACCCAAACTATTCATATTCTGGAATTCAAAAAAATAATCTTTCACCCAGCTTTAGTGAAGAAATGTCACGGTTGGTTTTTGAATTTGTATTTAAAACTGATTGGTATTTTTCTATTCACATCATAATGTCTGGGATAGGACAGATTAAGCTAGAGTAGTAATTAAATTTAAAAGTGTAGTGACTCAACACAGCACTTCTTTCTTGCTCATGTCACATTTCAGTGCAGTCAGGAGGCTCTCCTGGTAGCTTTCCCCAGCAGTGCCT
This sequence comes from Saimiri boliviensis, assembly GCF_048565385.1. Taxonomy (NCBI): domain Eukaryota; kingdom Metazoa; phylum Chordata; class Mammalia; order Primates; family Cebidae; genus Saimiri; species Saimiri boliviensis. The sequence goes on along the minus strand of NC_133451.1, from coordinate 24,284,062 downwards.
CCTGTGCCCTAGCTGCTTCCATTTTGCAAATTCTTTACTCATAGCCGAATGGAAAGACAAGAGAGTGGTCAATCGTGACAGTTTTCCTGCCAGGTCTGGAAGCTGCATATATCGGTCACAAGGCCCCAAACTAATTGCATGAGAGATTTAGAAACACAGCACCATACTAAGAATCTCTGCTACAACTCTGTACAGTTGCCCAAGCAAGTTGGTGAAAGAAGGTAGACTATAACACCTAGGCTGCTGCCTGTCTCTTCAAACAGCTCTACAAGGATTTAAGATGTAATCTGATCAAAGAACATGGCACCATCGTTTTAAAAAAAGGTTTTAATTCCATATAGTACAGTATTTCTTTTTTTTTTTTTTTTTTTTGAGACAGAGTCTCACTCTGTCACCCAGGCTGGAAGGCAGTGGTGCAATTTCAGCTCACTGCAACCTCCACCCTCCTAGGTTCAAGCAATTCTCATGCCTCAGCCTCCTGAGTAGCTGGGATCATAGGCGTGCGTCACCATGCCTGACTAATTTTTGTATTTTTATTAGAGATGGGGTTTCACCATGTTGGCCAGGCTCATCTTAAACTCCTGTCCTCAGGTGATTCGCTTGACTCAGCTGTCTAAAGTATTTCAAATTTTTGAAAAGTTTTGTGAGTCAAATTATCTTCAAGTATGAAAAAAACCATGTTTCCACAAAGAGTCTTCAATTGCTGATAAATTTGGGGGATGATAAGGTGGCATATTTAATTAAGTAAAATTAAAATGTCTCCAATTATAAAGGTTTCAGTTATATATCTTTTGGAATTATAAAGAATTAAACCATACCCTGAATATATTTTAAAAAATGGTGGTTTGGCATCATTTATAGTAAATGTATTTACAAACATTCTAAATATTCAAAATACATACAAACAGAAGAATAGAATCTTAAGACAATGATTTTTATTACCTATAGTCTACCATGTTTGACACTATAAATATACTTATTGAAAAAAACCACAATATTTAAATAAGAATTCAGTTCATGAAAGTTTACAAAATACAACCAATGTACTCTGACTTGTGATTATATCTTAACTATCTCAACTTTACTTTTCTGGTATGGTCAGACCTTTCACAAGAATTTCCATAATATTTTAATTTTATGATATAAAACAGTAACAATTTATTAAGTTTCCATTATAAAAATTAATATGGCAATTCTCAAAATACTGAAAAAACTGTTTATGAAAGCAGTACCTACATCACTGCAACTTATTTCTTTTCTCTTAGAAAACATCTTCAAAAGGCACATTTTAATTACTAGTATTTATCTAAAGATAGTAGTTTGAGTTTTGAATTTCCAGTAACTTTTCCATTATCTCAAAATTGAGCTAATGGAGGGTTGGAAGAGGTCGGAGAACCCAGGTTTCCAGTGAACTCCCTCAAGGAAAGGCAGCAGAATCCTCATTCATCTCATCCATGAAGACCAAAAGAAAGATGCAATGGAAGAGGGAATGGCAGATTTGTTTTGCATCCTAATTTAACCATCAGGAAATACCTTCTACACAAAATACTTCATTAAAACCAAAACAAACCCAAGACAGTAAGCTTAGAAAACAAAAGGCCAAGACCACAAATTGCCTGGTTAAGCCTGAGTGGTGAGATTGGTTTTAAGCTTCAAGAAAATGAAACTTCTGCTTCTGTAAAGTCACACCTTCATCAGTTCAATTTCAATCACTTACTGCATTAACAGTGTTACAAATTTCAAGAATGTCAGACATACTGATGATATTCAAAACAAAGTACAAAAATAAATTTCAAAATCAAATATAAATAGCTTTGATTATCTGCCATGCTCCCCTTTAATTTGACCCTACAGTCTACAGTTGACTATAATTATAATAACATCTGCAATTTCAAGTACAATAGTACAATAATAATAATGATTCTTTTGAAGAACTTATGACCTAGGACCCTAAAATGCAATTCAATATACAGTTCGGAGTATGGCTTACTTTTCAGGGAAGTTTAATATTAATTGAAGCACTAAATTGAACAAGGCCAGTACTCTGAACTACTAATCTCAAGTACTTGATCTCATGTAAGAAACAAAAGGGAATTGTTAAGGCAATTTTGGTATTCCAAAATATTGGGGATCTACCTTAACTTTCTATTATTCCCCTCAAGTCTCAATTGAGTGTTTCCATTTTTTTTTTTTTTTTTTTTTTTAGATTTTTTTCCCTCACTACAACAAAGTAATTCACCAAAGATACTCTGAAGTACAAAAACCAAAATGGTCCTCTATTAATTAGTCAAGATAGAATTTTCTGTTCCCTAATCATGGTCACTTTAGGAGTACTTATTCAAATTCTAAAATAGCAGCTTTTAAAATTAAGGCAACATTGCTTTATTCTTACCTGTTTTTCTATTAGCTAACTATTTTATTAAAGTTCATAAGAGCAATTTCAGACTTAGGCATCCTCAAAGGCCTTTGTAATGTAAGAAGAATTAACATGAACATTCTTCTCAATATTAAAAGTTATTGTATTCTACTTGGAATTCTAGAGCAATTACAGTCATTCCAGCATGTGTAAAATTACCTTTTAAACCAACAACAACATAAAATACAAGTTTTCTACAAAAATGCAATATAGGAGATATAGCACTTCTTCCCTGAAACAGAAATTAATATTTGGACAAAAAACTGTAAACTTTTGGTTACATCTAAAATATAACCTTTTAAAGACTTAAATTATTTGAGGTTTTAGCAACTGGAGTTCCTAATAGCAGATTTACATTACTATAATGTTTTAACAACACAATAATTCTAAACAGTTTGTTTATCTTACTCTTATATTTACTACCAGGAGGAAAAAAATGGCTTCCTGCAATGGAAAGTCTGGGTAAAGGAATTGCTCAGGTGGACAATCCGACCCTGACTTCCACCTTGACTGCGTTCCACAATCACACAAGGCATCTGTACTAGCTGGAAAGGACTCTTCCCGTCTCTCAATGCCTGAGTAAGATTTAAGATCTGTGGAAAGAAGAGAAATTTTCACCAATTTAAAAAAGATAAAAAGCTTCACTTCACTGACATTTTATAAACCATTTATTCATTGTAATTTTTATTTCATCCATTTATGTACAACAGAGACTGTGATGATGAATACTTGCTATAAATATATTATTGTATGTATGTTTATACACACACACACACACACACACACACACACACACACATACACACACACACACACACACAATTAGCATTAAGTAACTTTTGCCAGAAGGTAAGTTTAAAATATTCTGGAATGTGCCTATGTCCAGGAGCAATGGAATCAAAGAATAAGTGAAAAGGTCTACATACATATTCACTTTGACATTAAACCTCAATAAATATTGGCTTAAACAGTCTGGTTTTAACTACTTACTAGCCTTATCCATTCATTCAAAAATTTGGTTGCATGCCTACTATGTGCAAGGTTCTGCTCTAAGCGCTAGGGGTACAACGATTAAAAAAACAAGCAAAATTGCTGCCTTCATAGAGCTTATACTTTGGCAGGGTGAGGAGTCAATAAACATAAATATGTAAATTATACCATGTATTAGAACGTGAAATTGCTATAGGAAAGCATGAAGCAGGGCAAATCGGTTAGATAATTTGAGAAAGCAGCCTTTCAAATAAAGGTGCATTTAAGACTTTGCTCTTAATAAGAAAAATAAAATTAGGGAAAGTAAAATATATTACATATCGTGTTCAAAGATACTCTGGGAATTTCTACTTGAGCATGCAAATAAGGTTATGAAACACAATACATACATTATAGCTTATTCCATTCTCTGTTCAAGTAAAATAAAATTATAGCAATTCATTTTCTTTTTTCCCCGTATATTAGGAAAAATTTCCTTTATTGTATATTTTAGAAATTCTAATATATATATATCCTATGTATTTCACTGGTTCTTGTAAAGACAAGTCAATAGTGATAAGCATAAACATTTCAAAATAAAGTCATACTAATAAATAAACTTCACAATATTTTAAATAGTATAAACTACATGGTATATTATTTATTGTAGAGACGGGGTCTTGCTATTTTGCCAGGGCTGATCTTGAGCTCCTGGGCTCATGCGATCTTCCCACCTTGGCCTCTTAAAGTGCTGGGATTACAGGCATGAGCCACCACACCTGGCCAAACTAGATGGCTTTAGTTTATAGAATATTTGGAGTGTTTACCACATCAGGAAAAGAGATCTTTACTAGTAACAGTGTTACAGATTATATTTATGTTTTAGGATCACTTTTAAGATCTTCCTTTAAATTTTTTTTTTTTTTTTTTTTTTTTAAGACAGGGTCTTGCTGTGTCGGCCAGGCTGAAGTGCAATGCGTGATCATAGTTCACTGCTGCTTCCATCTCATGGGCTCAAGCGACCCTCCCACCCCAGACTCCAGAGTAGCTGGGACTACAGGCACATGCCACCTCAGCTAATTTTTGTTCTTTCTGTAGAGACAGGGTTTCGCCTTGTTGCCCAGACTGGTCTTGAACTTGTAGACTCGAGAGATCCACCCACCTCAGCCTCCCAAAGTGCTGGGATTACAGGCATGAGCCACCACACTCAGCCTCCCCTTAAAATTTTCTAAATTGGCTTTATTTGGATAACAAGAAAAAAATAATTTATGAAAATGGACTTTATTGTCAGCATTGCTCCTCCCATGAAAATAAAAGTGTGCTGCAGCACGGTTAAGGAAGGAGATGTTTTGGTTCGTTTCTTCCTTGGGTTTTAAAAATTCTATTGGAAAAATGTTAGTCTAAACATACTAATTTATGTAACATCTAGTATTTTCCTGACTCTAAGAACAATATGCGACTCTTGCAGAGAACATGGAAAGCAGAAACCCTGGCCACGTGTGGTGATTCATGCCCATAATCCCAGCACTTTGGGAGGCCAAGGTGGGTGGATCACTAGAGACCAGGAGTTTAAGACCAGCCTGACCAACACAGTGAAACCCCATCTCTACAAAAAAATACAAAAAATAAAAATTAGTCAGGTGTGGTGGCACACCCCTGTACTCCCTGCTCTCCAGGAGGCTGAGGCATGAGGATCACTTGAACCTGGTGGCAGAGGTTGCAGTGAGCTGAGATTGCACCACTGCATTCCAGCCTGGGTGACAGAGGGAAACTGTCTCCAAAAAAAAAAAAAAAAAAAAAGGTATAGGAAAACGAAAGTAGCTCTACAAATTATCAATTTTCAAATAGTTACATAATTTGCAAAAATTAAATCCTGAAATTAACCTGTTAATATTTCTCTGGGAATTCAGAAGACACTTGATCATCCTGCATTTATTTACTAAGGAAAAACTTACTGAGCACTCCCTGTGTTGGGGTGAAGAAGGGACCAAATGAGGGAAAAGCCAGGTAAGCCCCTTAAAGAACTCAAATTCTAGAAGCAGCCACATGAACAAATAATTGCAATACAGTGTGATGAACACTCTAACTACAAAGGACCTCTGCCCTGACTTTAAAATCTGATCCCCTCCCCCACGTACCACCTATTTTTTCATTTCTCAAACAATAACAAATCTATTACTATATGTTTAAAATCAGAGAGGATTATTTAAAAAAATGAATGCAGCAAATTCTGCTGGCCAGGGGAGACCCTAGACGTCTCCACCCATGCCATATTGACAGCTTGATAGGGATGTGACGCCTGTGGTCAAGGCAGATGGTATCAACTTGTGGGCTTCTACATGTCGACTTTGCTTTCCTTTAGATTAGCTTGCTGTTCTTAAATTCCAGTGGGCCTGAGAATTACTGCACTACAGACATCAAACCACATATATTCTACTTCATCACAGATTTTAAGCTATCTTTCCATAGCAAGGTACCCCATATGCTGATTTAAAAACCAAATTTCTGAGTAAAATGTTGACACCAGCATATTCCCAGAGAGTGCTGCAAAAATCAGAACAACTCCCTGTTGGCAGGAGGAATTTCGGAAGACTGACATGGAGGTTGAAAGAAAAACTGTTCTCTGGATGAAGAAGGAAAGGCATCGAGGATGGAGAATCGCATGCACAAGGGCACCACTGGGAAAGGGGAAGGAAGCGCAATTCTGATTTGCCAAGCCCAGGGGAAGGGGCACAATGGCAAGAAATAAAGACAGAGGCACTGTTTGGGGCCCGACTGTGAAAGGTGTTGTCAACTGTGCTGAAAGCCTGGACTTGAGCCAGTACACACTGACAAGTCATAGGAGTTTTAAAGAACAGAAGACATGCTCAGATTTGTTTTTAGAGATTGTTCTTGTTCCAGTGCGGAAGAGGAATGGGAGAAGAGGTAAGGTCAACTTAGAATGTTAATAAATCCAGAGAAGAGATGATAAGGGCCCCAGGCAGAAACAATGCCTAACTGTTGCCAGTTGGCCAGGCTGGCAGTCCCCCTTCTTTCACAGATACAGGTTACTAAAGCCCTTTGAGCCAAAGTCATTCCACCTCAAATGTAGACTACTCTGTGGAGGTGTTGTGAGTATAAACAATAATAAGCATCATCAAAGTCTCCAGGAAGGGGTCAAGTACCAGGAGGCACTAAAGGGTTAGTTTCACTTTCTTTAACGTCAATTATTATTGAACCTGTAAATGAGATTCTGGTATATAAATCACTGAATATAAGTTCACTGTATTTTCAGAAAAAGTTTTAGTTATTATTTCTACATTTTTTATATTGTAAGTTTCAGTGTTCCAACTCAGAATATAAGATGAATTTTACTTACCCTGATTATGACCTATTGCTATTTAATATACAATTCAAAACATGGTTTATCTTTAACTTTCATAAACATTATTACCAGCTCTGATTTTTTTTTTAAAAAAAAACCTCTTCATATTTGTTTCAGTCCACATTTTTATGTGAAGAATGAGAGCATGTCATTGATTACATGTGTAAAATTAAACGCTTACTACAAACTAGGGCAAAAGGCTTGGTTGTAGAAAGCACAATCCATTAAGTTAATAAGCAAAACTGGAAGGGAGAGGGATTTAAATGATATTTATAAATGACGGAAATAACACAAGTATTTTGACTCAAGGAATCCGCTGAAGTAACTATTCTGTCCTTTGGAATATACGTTACTGCTATTTGTTTTTGTATGTTAAGCCTCATTTCATAAGTGCTGATTTAATTTAGAATACAGAATACTTTTTTTTTTTTCTTTTTAGAGACAAGGTCTTGCTCTGTTGCTCAGGCTGGAGTATAGTGGTGCAATCACAGCTCATTACAACCTCAAACTCCTGGGCTCAAGCAGTCCTCCTACTTTGGCCTCCCAAAGTGGGATTGCAGTTGTGAGCAACCATGCCTGGCTGAATACCTGATTTTTTTTTATATCTTTGCTTTTTTTTTTTTCTTAAGAGATGAAGTCTTGATCTGTTGCCCAGGCTGCAGTGTGTCATCACGGTGTACTACAGCCTCTAACTCTTCAGCTTAAACAATCCTCCTGCTTCAGCCTCCCAAGCAGCTTAGAATACGGCTGTGAGCCATCACACGTGGCCTTAGACCAACTTTTTTAAAAAAGCAAAAAATAGTCAAAACCAGAGAGCTACATAATCATGTACATGGTCAGGGCATATTATCTTTTTGGCTATCAGAAAGCTCAAAATCAAATTAAAATTAAAAACAAACAAAAAACAAATGAAAACAAGTAATAACCAAAGTATCATCATTTCATTTCTTTCTCTCCTAAGTTCCTGACCCCATCATCTTAATATTTTATCCCTTTCATTTTTATAACAACTTAATCTTTTGTGCATGAGATACTTCTTTGTAACAGACCTCAGAACTGGAACATTTCCATACTTTCTTAGACAGGCTTTTTTTTTTTTTTTTTTTGAGACAGGGTCTTCCTGTGCTGCCGAGGCTGGTGTGCAGTGGCACAATCTCAGCTCACTGCAACCTCCACCTCTGGGCTCAAATGATCCTCCTGCCTCAGACTCCCAGCAGCTGGAACTACATGCCACCTCGCCTAGCTAATTTTTGTATTTTTTTGTAGAGATGGGGTTTCACCATGTTGCCCAGGCTAATCTTGAACTGGTGAGCTCAAGCAATCTGCCCTCCTCTGCCTCTCAAAGCACTGGGATTATAGGGATGAGCCACTGCGCCCAGGCAGGCTTTTAAAAAAAATTAAGTTTAAATTCCTCAGGTGCTAACTTTAAAACACAATTAAAGCTTACAAAATTATTTACAGCTTTTATTTACTTCTTTATTTTAAATCAGATTCCTAAAATAAAAATAAACCTTTAGGGATAAGAAAGTTCCAGAAGATAAAGCACATTGATATGTCAAGTCAACCTGTTTCAAGCAGAAAGGTCAAATCAAGACATAATTATCTTTGCCTAAAAATTTAGCTCAAATAAGTTTTGGGATGGCAAAACTTTGAAACATGATTACAATCATTGATCACTGAATCCTTTGATTATTGCCTGAATTACCAGAGAAAGCCTCATAGTGAAGCTCCTTGGCTGTCATCTCCTCATCTACTAAGCAAAGCTGCACCCCACCGTCAGCCCAGCCTTCTGCAGTAGTCCTTAACCTTTTGGGGGGACATAAATATTTTTGCAAATCCGATCTTCTCCCACACCCAAAATGTACATATTAACAAAATTTTACACACAATTTCAAGGAGTTCATAGAAGAAACCCAGAATAAGATCTCATTTTCAAAAATTTCTGTCTTATCACAGCCCTTCTTTAATGCCTAATTTCTAACTGCTCCAATCCCTTCCTTGTGGAATGTACACTCTGGTGTTTAAGGCCCTCTATTCTCTGGCTCCAATCTATTTCTCCAGGCTTTGCTTACTACTTAAACCGCACGGCTGAGTAAAGCAGTGCATAAATGTGACGGAGCAGAGAGATGCATGAGTTAATCACGACCTGTCCCTTTTCACTGAGCCCTGGCCTCCTCTGCAGAGCAACACTGCATGAGAGCAGAAACGTGGTTCTGCTTACTGCTTTATCTCCAGGCCTAGTCCTTTCAATAAATATTTGGTGAATGAAAGAATGAGTCTCTGACTTAATTATATGTACTTGTTAAAGTTATATAATCATCAGTGCAAAAACTTGATCCATCTTCTCTGCTACAGGTATTGTGGCAAACAGTTACCTTAAATTAAATGTATATTTTAGGAAGAGAATGTTAATTTATAGGACACTAACAGACAATGTTTACAGTATAATTTATTTGTTTCAAGCTTTCCTTTTGGAATACAAATACTATTCATAGAGTCCAAGAAGCAGAAGTCAGCTGAGAGTGAGCCCAGCCTGCAGCCCCACATCAGCAGACTTTATGCCTTGCACTTCTAATCTTTAACTAAAGGTGAGGAGGAGGCAGGTCAGAGAGAGGACTGAGTTACAATTCGTTTTTTCATGTCACAATTGACACTCAGTCTTAGTGACACGGTTATTTACTAATTGCTCTAGCAAAGGGCAAACATGTTCTGCAAAAATAATCATAATAATAATCTATTGGCAACAGAACTTGGTACTAAAATATCTAAGTCAGTGGATCTGAGGAAGAAAAAGGTAGTGTTACCCAAGAAAACAGCTATCAGAATGAGGACAAACAATTCACAGCGGGGGAAACAATGGGCTAAATACACAGTATAGAACAAGGTCAGAAATACCTAATTTATAAAATTTATAAGATAATAGAGGGAAGAAACTATTTCAATCAACTTCATTTCTTTTTTTTTTGTTTTTTGTTTTTTGTTTTTTTGAGACGGAGTTTCACTCTCGTTGCCCAGGCTGGAGTCCAATGGTGTGATCTCAGCTCAATGCAACCTCCACTTTCTGAGCTCAAGTGATTCTCCTGCCTCAGCTTCTCAAGTAGCTGGGATTATAGGTGGCCGCCACCACGTCCAGCTAATTTTTTTTTTTTTGTAGTTTTAGTAGAGATGGGGTTTCACCATGTTGGCCAGGCTGGTCTCAAACTCCTGACCTCAGATGATCTGCCTGCCTTGGCCTCCCAAAGTGCTGGGATTACAGGTGTGAGCCACTGTTCCCGGCCGAATCAACTTCATTTCTGATCATCTGACCTATTTTCGTTCAGCCTAAGAAGTAGTATTAAAAATTCCACCTCTAGGACACAGTGGAGAAAACAGTTGACTATTGTTTCAAAGAGATGTTTTTCATTATGAACAAATAAAAAGGTAACTTACCTGACCCCTCATCACAGACATCTGACTTTCAAAAGTGGCTTTGTCAAATCCTTTGTCAGTCTATGACAGCAAGAAAAAAACATTAGAATTCCCAAAATAAAGACTTCAATATACATATTTGAAAACAAATGAACTCTTCAACCTAGCAAATAAGGCCATTAAAAAGCTTTCCTAATTGATAAAATAAAACAAAAAGAGTATTTTTACCTGATGTTTTTGTATACTCCCAGAATGACACAAATAGACTTATTTACTTGTACCCCAACTTGTTCCAGAAAGGATTTAAGATGACTTTCCAGCCAATGAATTTAGGCTTTTAAAGAGAATTAAATCATAGCAAGTCACCAAATATGTATTAGAATTTATAGAGTTTTCTTGTAAAAATTCAACTTTTGAATAAAATAGCTAATAAAGTTTTAATGTAGTCTCACTTCAAAGAATGCTCATACTAAGTACGGCATTATGAATTTATGCTCCTGGAAAGTAAAACTGCCAATTCCTCTCTGGCATGTCAGGTTCTATGGCAAGCAACAATACAAGAAGCAGTAAACTGCAAATTAGCTCTATTAAGCAAAGTCTCTTCTATTTTAAGGTTTCATTTTTTTTTTTGCAATAATCAAACTAAGCATGAACTTACCTTAAAAAGTTCATAGAGATCTTCACATAAATCTTGCACAAAGTTCATGTCAGAAATATATGGTAGAATTAAGTTTCTTATCTCTTCAGAAAAAGGAACTTTTGCTTGAGGAAGCCAAGCCCAGTGAAATGGATCTAACAGAGAAAAGCATTCTCCTGATCAGCGGGAGGAAATGGTTTATTTAGACTCACATTTATCCTGGTTCCTTCCTACAACTCCTAGGTTCTCCCCCCGCCCCCCTCAAAAAACAGACAGGAGAAAGAACTTAATCAGAGTAAAACTACCCACTGCAATCCAAATTACTCAGATTTGGACAGCCAATTCAGATAGTAAACTAGTAATGTCTCTGAGTTTTAAAGAGTAAAGAGTAAGAGTTTGGATAATGAATCTACTTCAAGTAGCTCTAAATAGCTCTATCTCAAAAGTCTACCTGATTCCTGAGTTCAGAAACCGATGAATACCTATACTTTATACACAGCCTTGTATTTTTTTTATTATATATATTACTCTGTTGCTCAAGCTGGAGTGCAATGGTAGGATCTCAGTTCATTGCAATCTCCATCTCCCAAATTCAAGCGATTCTCCTGCTTCAGCCTCCCGAGTAGCTGGGATTATAGACACGTGCCTCCATTCCTGGCTAATTTTTGTATTTTTAGTAGAGATGGGGTTTCAACATGGTGGCCAGGCTGGTCTCAAACTCCTGACCTCAAGTGATCTACCCACCTCAGCCTCCCAAAGGGCTGAGATAATACGCGTGAGCCACTGGGCCTGGCCTTATTATATTTCTTTAAAAGATTGAGTCTTGCTGTGTCACCCAGGCTGGAGTGCAGTGCCATGATTATAGCTCACTGCAGCCTCGAACTTCTGGGCTCAAGGGATTCTCCCATGTCAGCTTCAGAAGTAGCTGGAAATACAGCTGCATATCACCACACTCAGGCACAGATTGAATACCACGGCTGAGGTTTCCCTGCCCTGCACAGCTACAAATCCTCAGGAATGACCATTAGAATGATCACTTGTAGACAGAAGGTGTTCTGAACTTTAAAATCATTAGTAGGTAAACAGGTGAGTCACTTTAAGAGATAAAGAATTGCATGACTCTGAGCTAACTCTAGTTCTCCCCCAAAAAGACCATTAAAATTTACACCACGCCAGGACTAGAAAGATTTGTACAGGTCTAATCTTCTAGAGAAGGTGCATACGCAGATTCCTACAAGAGTGGAAGGTTTTTGACATTGTGATCGTCCATAGAGCTACTGTGAGCATATCCAATGAGAATCTCCAGCTTTGGTGGATCCTACCACTTTGAAAGCCCTGAAGAAGAAATCTGCCTTTGGAGTCATTCTTCCTCAGTCATCCAGGCTGGGGTTCAGTGGTGCAATCACAGTTCGCTATAACCTCAATCTCCTGGGCTCAAGCAATTCTCTCGCCTCAGCCTCCCACGTAGCTAGGACTACAGGAGCGCGCCTCAATGCCTGGCTCTCACTTCTTGATCTATCTCACTGCACACAGTAGGAGGTTCACTTTTCATTCTAAAGAAAGCCTTTCCCCTGGCTCACCTCTCTTTCTAGATATGTCCAATTTTCTTTTTAGTTTTCCCTGAATAATTTCACAGAAGAAAGGCCCTTATTTTTCACCTGCCTCCACATTTAATCCCTACACTCAACTTCTAGCACTACCATCTAAACTCCCTCTCCTAAGATCACCAATCACCAGACCTAAGGGTCTGTCCAAAGGCTCACTTGCAGTTGTCATGCTACTTAATCTCTCTATAGCAAGTAGCCCTGTCTTCTGTCGTCTCCTTTATGAAATTCTCTCCTCTGTGGCGTTGGAGATGCTGCTCTAAGTTTACTTTCTGTCTTGCAAGCTACTCCTTCTCTTTTTTTGCTAGTTTTCCCTCCCCTCTTTCAATGTTGTTGTTACCCTGATTCCATACTTAGTCCTTTCTATTCTCTATTTATTTAAGCATTCATAAAACATTTATTGAATATTTATGTGCCTGGCATTGTACTAGGCAATAGTGTTTGTTCTCTGTGATTTTCCTGGGTGATAGCAAAGACTACCTTGGCTTCCACCAACAAGATAACAGTTTAAAAGCTATTTACCCTCTCTCATATCCCAGGAATCCAAAAAAAAGAAAAGGAAAAGAAAAGAAATAAAAACTATATACCCTACCTATATACACTACCAATTCCTTTTCAAGCCCCAACCTTTAATCCCCAACTGCATGTTTGATAAAATTTCCTAGATGTACCCTTTAAAAATGCCATTTGCATAAAGGTTCCAAACCATTAGGAGGAAATAATAAAATGGAACAAAGACATTTCAGATCAGTTCTACAAAAGACAGGACAAGCAAAAAACAACAAATTGCAATTCATGCTTAATAGGAAAAAAAAATAAGATGGCAGGAAAAGCTTAAGCATATCAGTAGTTTGTTGAGAATTAAACTACAAAGTGTACCTACTAAAACACTCAGACTGGGTTAAAAAAAACAGTGAAGTATTCTTCATAAGTCATGTATCTAAAACCAAATGATAAAAGTTAAAAATAAAAGATTAGCTAAGTGTGATGGCGTGTGCCTGTAGTCTCCGCTACTTGAGAGGCTGAGGCAGGAGGACTGCTTGAGCCTAGGAGTTTGAGGCTGCAGTGAGCTATGAGCATGGTATTGCAATCTACCCTAGGTGACAGAGGGGGGCCTTGCCATTCATTCATAAACTCATACATACATATATGTAGAGAATAATACCAGGTATATGCTAACAAAATGAAAGGAGGTTTAACAATGCTACAGAATGTCAAATAAGAAAAGCAAAAACCACTGAGGTGTACACAAAGTGGGATATATTTCACATTAAAAAAAAAAACCAGGATGATAAACCACTGGACCTCTACGTATGTTAAATACAAAGCAAAAAATGCATAGAAATGGAAGAAGAAACTGACAAAATCACAATCACAGTGATCACTAATTTCCTCTGAAAGTTAACAGATTAAACAGAAAATAAGTCAAAGATATGATATGACCAACAGCCTTTAGGTTAGCAGACAGAATTTTGTGCTCAAACATTCTTTTCAAATACAGTCCTCTAAATAGGCCATATACAGGATCATAGAGAAATTGCTAACAAATTTCAAAACAGAATTTACACAGGCCATATTCATAGATCACAATGCACTAATACTGCAAAAATAACAACGATGAACAGTTTCTTAGAAATAGCAATAATGGAAAGTTAAAATAAACTGACATAGAAATATTAAGATCAAACAAAATACTTCTAAATTATTCCAATCAAAAAGAAAATCGGAAAATACGTGTATGTAAAGCAGAGCAACAGAGCAGCTCCTGTGCCATCCGTGGTTTAGCAAAAATGACATCCAGAGGACAATAGGAGGCCTAATACGCATTTACAGGAAAGCAATCTAGCATGAACGTAATAGAAGAAAAGAACAAACATAAATCTGTAAAAGAAAAAGCAAACTAACTAAAAGCCTGATTTATAAAATAAAAAGGCAATTATCTGGGGAAAAAAGCATAAAAAATAAACTAAATAGAAGGGTCAATGCTTAATAACAGACAAGTCTTTGGCAAACCTAATGAGTAAAAGGCTCATTAATAAATGGGAGGAATTTAAAGAGATACATTATGGATACAATGATTTTTAAACTTTTATTTTATTTTATTTTATTTTATTTTATTTTGGAGACAGGGCCTTAGTCTAGTGGTGTAATCTTGGCTCACTGCGACCTCCACCACCTCCCAGGCCCAAGCAATCCTCTCACCTCCGCCTCCCAAGTAGCTAAGACTACAGGCATGGGCCACCATAACCAGCTCATTTTTGCATCTTTTGTAGAGATGGGGTTTCACCATGTTTCCCAGGCTGGTCTTGAACTCCCGAGCTCAAGGGATCTGCCAGCCTCAATCCCCAGAGTACTGGGATTACAGGCATGAGCCGCCATGCCTGGCCCATATATTTTAAACACATACAAATATCAGAAAACTACTATAATAAACTCCCATATTAATTCAATTTTTTTTTCTTTACAAAATTGGCTTTTTTATTCCTCCTATTCCACAATACCACAAGTATTTTAAGGCAAATTACAGCCATCATTTCATTTCACTCCCTAAATACTTAATATGCACAGAGGAAATTTTTTTTAATTATAAGAGAATTATAATAAAATGCTATACCAATAAATTTAAAACTCAAGAAATTATGGACAATTTTAAGCAAAATAAAGGTGTCTAAAACTGGTTCAAGAAGATGCAGAAAATGTAATCATTTACCACAAGAGAGACTGGGAAGGCAATTAAAGTACTCACTAAAAATGAGGTCAGGTGGAGGGCAGGCCTAAATTGTTTTAAAAGTTAATACAACCAAAAATTTAAAATATAGTTCTAACAAAATATTAAAATAATTTGAATGTATATATATTTTGAAAACTGGAACACTACTAAACTCATTTTCCAAGGATAACACAAAGCCTAAAAATCAAAACCCAGTCATCTAAAAATAAGCAAATAATTCATAGCAAGACCCTGTAGTATATATTTGCATCTCTAACACCTAGAACTGAGCCTTAATGAATAATCATATTTCATACAGTTTTTCTTCTGCTATGGTATCTGCAAATTTTTTTTCCCTTCTCATTCTGGAAAAAAAGGTAATTATAGAATCTACAGAATGTTCTAAATACTCACATGCTCTCCATTCATCAGGATGTTTAAAAGGAAATGCGAGACCATTATCAATTGCAGCTATTTTAATAAGGAATTCTTTATCATTGATCCATTTTGATTCCTGTAGAAGAGAAAAATGATACGTTGATAAAAAAAACCTTTATAAATATTCCCAAAAGAAAAATTATTTGTAATAATTATTGAGGTTTAAGAACATATTCTCTCTGAAGAGCCTATAAAAATTAAATGTTACCAGAAAAAAATACAAATTCACACAAGTATGGAAGAGACTGTCTGAAAAAAGTGTATTTCCTAACCACTATTTTTAAAAATTTGATATTATACATTTACTCAGTAATGGTTTCAATTTTTTTCTCTTTAAAGAGCTTGAAAATATCGAGACTTTAAAAAGTGATGTTCTAGATAATTTACTGCTAGATTCATTGCTTAAATGTATGACGTAAAATATTACTGATTTTTTTAAACACCTTAATAAAATCACCTTATTAATACCTCGTCTTTCTTAGGGTCCCAAAGAAATAAGTCCAATATAAAATGCTTCTAAATGAAACTCCTTCAAAGACTGTAACTAAATACAATAAGATGTAGTAGAAAGAACCTCAAGATATTCTTGAATGTTGGTGATACTGTTTGGTTGTGTCCCTACTGAAAATCTCATCTGGAATTGTAATCCCTGTAATCCCCATGTGTCAAAGGTGGGACCAGGTAGAGGTAATCGGATCATGAAGGCAATTTTCCCCATGCTGTTCTCATGATAGTGAGTGAGTTCTCATGAGATTTGATGGTTTTATAAGTGTCTGGCATTTCCCCTACTGGTACTCATTCTCTTGCCATCCTGTGAAGAGGTGCCTTCTGCCATGATTATAAATTTCCTGCTAATTTAAAAGTACTACAGCAAAGTTTGATGTGATGTATGCCAACTTTATTTTTTTTTAGCTTATATTAAATGTCTTACACCTTAGTGAAAGTACACAAAATACTCAGAGCAAAAGAATTTTCAGCAAAATCTAACTGCTCAAGATAGACAAATAAAATAAATTCGAGAGCTTATGTTTATTTATTTATCTTTAATTTTTTTATTTTTTTGAGACAAGGTCTTGCTCTGTCACCCAAGCTGGAGTGCAGAGGCACAATCACAACTCACTGCAGTCTTGACTTCCTGTGCTCAATAAATCCTCCCACCTCAGCCTCCCAAGTAGCTGGGACCACAGGAGTGTGCCACCATGCCCAGCTAATTTATTTCATTTTACTTCTTCTACTACCTTGAAGTCTTTTATCCCTAAATGATACCCTTTTTTTTTTTTTTTTTTTGAGACAGAGTCTTTTTTTGAGACAGTCTGTCACCAGGCTGTAGTGCAGTGGTGCGATCTTGGCTCACTGCAACCTCTGCCTCCTAGGTTCAAGCGATTCTCCTGCCTCAGCCTCCCAAGTAGCTGGGATTACAGGCACCCACTACCATGCCCAGCTAATTTTTGTAGTTTTAGTAGAGACAGGGTTTCACCGTGTTGACCAGGGTGATCTCAATCTCCTGACCTCGTGATCCACCTGCCTCAGCCTCCCAAAGTGCTGGGATTACAGGCATGAACCACCACATCTGGCCTAAATAATGCTTTAAAAAAATTCTTTTTCTAATTCTTTGTAGACATAGGGTTTCAAACTCTTGGGCTCAAGCAATCCTCTCACCTTGGCCTCCCAAAGTGCTGTGATTACAGGCATGAGCCACTGTGCTTGGCCCAGGAGCTTATACATACGTACATTTATGTGTGTATTTTAAGCCCATTTCTGCTATAACTGCCATTTATTTTTATTTCTACCATTCTTTCCTATTTACAACTTTATTGGCATATAATTTACACACAATTAACTTCCTGTATTAACAAATACAATTTGATGAGCCTTGACATATGTAAAATTTTCAAAGTTTCCTTGTGTCCCTTTGCAGGCCAGCCTTCCCTCTGCCCCAAGCCCAGGCAATTATTGGTCTATTTTCTGTCATGAGAAACTAGTTTGCATTTTCTAATTTTTAGATATAAATGTAATCATACAATGTTTCCTTTATATGTAACTTCTTTTCTCAGCATAATGTTAAGTTTTATCCATGCTATTGTATGTATCAAGTTTGTTTCTTTTTATTGCGAAGGACTATGAATATGTATTTTTAAATATCCTTGATAAACATTTAAAAGTACAAACTTTTAAAAATGATGCAACAGCTTTAAGTCATTACTTGAGAAAACAAATTATAAATATTGAAGAAATATTTTTAATCACTTAAAATTTTCCCAAATGTACAAACTGTTTTAAACTTGTAAAAGTATTTCAAAAAAAATCTCTTATGTACATATCTAAAATTTGAACTTGGTACTCAAAGTCGATAGTAATTAATCTAAAATCTGTAACTCTGATGCAGTCTGTTACATATGTTAAAACCAGTTTCTTACAAGTAGTAGAAGTATTTAATACTTTTTAAGTTCAGTGGACATGATTCACAGGTTAAACATACATGTTCCATTTATTAGGTAATACTGTATTGTCTAATACTGAATGAAAGGACTCAGAAGAAAGTGAATTAGTAAAATACAAACACGGTGAACAAAAATCCCAAAAGCCTTTACTCATAAAAGCAAAATAAGTTTGAGGATTCTATAAATTTCTCAAATTCTAAAAAGGTACTAAGTGGGTATTATTCTTCTATTCTAATATGAAGTAAAAAAATAAAGCTGCCCAACAATGATAAAAGAAAAAACAGAACCAGCTGGGTGTGGTGGCATACGACTGTAATCCCAGCACCTGGGGAGGCCGAGGCAGCTGGATTGCTTGAGGCCTGGAGTTGAAGACCAGCGTGGTCAACATGGAAAAATCCTGTCTCTATTAAATAAATAAATAAATAAATGCAATGTAAACAAGTGACAAAAATAAAAAGTGTGAGAAAAACAGAGTAAGTAGATTTGAAAACCAAGGATTAAGTGAAAGAAGGAAGAAATGGTGAAGAGTAACTTAACTTCAAGCAATCTTTTACAGAAATTGAATATATATATTCTCAAGTTACACATAATTATAGATATTCTATCTATCTATCTATAAATACATAAAATTTTAAATTTCCTTACCTTATGGTCAATTTCCTTTTCGTATTTCTGCTTTTCGTATCTGACTAACCAATTATCATTGCCCCTATCTTTCAAAACAAACAAGAAAATCTGTTACTTCATTTCTGTGGACATCATGGTTTAATACCTATGAGAAACATCTAGTGCTCTCCTGATTTTTGAGACTTTCACTGATTATTGTAGCATATTAAAGGTCTAACTTAACACAGAGAAACTAAAAAAAAAAAACCAAAAAACCCATAAATGTGAGCTAACATTTACTGAAAATTTTATCTAAGCTGACATTGTTATAAGTGTTTAACATGTAATAATTCAGGTAATCCTCAAAACTACCCTGTGAGGTGATACAATTATTAAAACAAGGTTATTAAAATCAAATAGCTTTTCTTCACTTTAGGAAGAAAAAGCATTAACCCCTATTGTTAGGCAAATTTCTAAGCAGGCTCACTTCATGCCAGCATACAAGTGGTCTAGACTGCAAAAATGTATGTGTGTTTGTGTATATATATTCTTACTATATATATATATACTTACATATATAATATTCTTACCATATATATATATACACACACATGTATATATAGTAAGAAGGTAAATCTGGAAAATTATTTGATGCTTTTCCAAAAACTAATATAAATAAGAAAACACTTTGAACTGGTATTTCTCAAACTTTAGAATGCATCCAAATTACCTGGAAGGTACCTTAAAACACAACCTGCCAGCACCCCCTTGCAGTTTCTGTTCTAGAAGGTCTGGTGTGGTGTCTGAGAAGATGCATGTTTAACAAATTCTCATGTCATGCTGACCCTGACAGTCCAGGGACCCACATTATTCAAACTGACCCATGCTTTGGATAATGTACATCAAGCTTATCCAACCCTTGGCCTGCAGGCTGCATGGCGCCCAGGATGGCTTTTAATGTGGCCCAGAAAAATTTGTAAACTTTCTTAAAACATTATGAGATTTCTTTTACAATTTTTTTAAAGCTAATCAGCTGTTGTTAGAGTTACTGTATTTTATGTGTGGCCTACAATTCTTCTTCCAATGGCCCCAGGAAGTCAAAATATTGGACACCCCTGGTCTACATCATTGCTCCTTGACAGCACAGGAAAAAGTAAGAGTTTAGTGTATTTATAGACTATACTAAACAGTTACATAATGTCAAAATAAGCACCTAATGTAATTTATACAACGAAGCTAAATTATTCACAATATGCAAATAACGTTCCTAATATCTGACTTTGCCCTACCCCTAGGAAACTCCTCCCTAGGGGACAGGAACTGATCTAGGAGCCTGCTGTGAGTCAGACTCTCCCACACAGGATGAATTCTGCCCAGGAGAGTCTATTCTACATCTGTTTCCCAAGGCAGACAGAGGAAGTGGCTTCAAGACTTCTGCAACAAAAGTCTACCGCTTTAATTTGGGTAACAAGAATATACTTTGAAAGTGAACAAGATTTGAGTGAACAATGAGAGAACTTCAATACCTGTATTTCTGATGATGTAATCCAAAATAACTAATCTTTCAAATTGTGACTGAAATTGTTTTCTAATATTCTCAGGCAAAGGGTCAGCTTCAAATTTCCTAAGCCAATATTCAGCCTCCTTGTAACCTTCAACAAATAACTGAAAGGAACCAATCTATAATTTTAAGAACTATAGTTAGAAAAGAAAGTACAAGAACAAAGGGATTAATATTTATATTTCTCAGCAGTACTGTCAAAAATATGTAAATACAATATGAAAGAAGATTTAACACTAATTTAGATAAGCCACATTTATCAAGAAAACTATCTTTATACACTAATTTTAAATAATCACATGAAGAGTATATAGCAAATAAAAAATGCTTAACCCTAGACTTTCAAGGAGCATAGCAGTTATTTTGGGAAACTTTAAAAAAAGAGTAACATGTGCCTTCAAGTTTACACTCTAAAAAAGAAATGCCATTTTCTAAAAATATTTATTAAAATGAATTTAATTATGGAGGTGAAATT
Organism: Saimiri boliviensis; assembly: GCF_048565385.1. NCBI lineage: Eukaryota > Metazoa > Chordata > Mammalia > Primates > Cebidae > Saimiri > Saimiri boliviensis. The sequence goes on along the minus strand of NC_133451.1, from coordinate 24,263,433 downwards.
TTAAACCTATCCTGCTTATTTAATAATAGTGCAATTTTGTTCTTACTGAAGAAACTTTCCCGGATTCTTTTTATGACATAAAATACAGTAAATAACGTTTTTTTTTTTTTTTACTTTTTTTCACTTTTTTAACTGTTAAGCTCTTTCTTTGAATTCTAAATAAATAATTTTATTTTAAAAACATGATGAAGCCAGGCATGGTGGCTCATATCTGTAATCCCAGCACTTTCAGAGGCTGAGGCAGGTAGATCACTTGAGGCCAGGAGTTCAAGACCAGCCTGGCCAATGGTGAAACCCCTTCTCTACTAAAAATACAAAAAATTAGCCATGAGTGGTGGTGCACACCTGTAGTCCCAGCTACTCAGATGACTGAGGCAGGAGAATCACTTGACCCAGGAGGTGGAGGTTGCAGTGAGCCAAGATTGTGCCATTGCACTCTAGCCTGAGCAACAGAGAGAGACTCTTTCTCAAAAAAAAAAAAAAAAAAAAAAAAAAAGGACAGATTCCTTAATCACACAGTAAATACCCTGTCTTAAACTTTAAAGAACAAATCTACTAATCATAATCTTGATAGTGGTTTTTTAAAAAGTCCTTTCCTTGAAGATATGACCTTTTAAAAAGGTGTTTCAGTTACTAAGATTACTAGTTAACAGTAAACAATTTGTTGGAGAAGGAAATACAAATTTAAGTAGCATGTGATACACAGGTAATAGGTAACCCCAGTTTGCCTCAAAAATACAAACAAATCGCCATAAAGAAAATCTACTTTTTATCCTAACACTTTATGTTTTTGTTGTTGGCATGAAATTTTAATGATTTCCTAAAGGTGTTCTTTAAAATACTTATAACTAAGTCCTAGGAGTCACAAATATGGAAATAACATCCTCCTTTATTCATACTTATTTCAGCATGTCCAAGGAGGAGCAGGCCTTTAAAAACTTTCAAACTTCCTGCCCACTTAGAGTAAAATTTATCTTAAAAGTTAGGTTAACAACTGATTCCTACTCAAATTCTTTTTATCTAGATAAATGTACAGAAGCAAGAAAATCACAAGACCAATATATTTCTAAAAAATAACTCTTAAAGCTTTTTCTAGAATGTCTTTCCCATTAACCCTCTCTACCCTTATTTAGCTGGCTGCTTATCATGCCTCAGATTTACAGGTGATGATAAGAAAAAACTAAATCTAATGTGTAGTAAGTAAACACAGATGCTACCATTTACTTAACCTTTACTTTATACTGACTACTTGACATGGATTTCTTACTTTTATCCTCACAACCACCTAAGAGGTAGTTTTTGTCATTCTCATTTTAATAGAAACTGGGGCTTAGAGAGTAAGGAACTTGGCCAGGCATGGTGGCGAACACCTATAATCCCAGCACTTTGGAGGCCAAGGTGAGAAGACTGATTCAGCAGGAATTGAAGACCAGCCTGGGCAATATGATGAGACTCTCTCTCTACAAAAAAATTATAAAACTAGCCAGGTGTGGTGGTATGCACCTGTGGTCCCAGCTACTCAGGAGGCTGAGGTAGGAAGATTATTTGAGCCCACGAGGTTGAGGCTGCAGTAAGCCCTTTTCACACTACAGTTCTCCAGCCTGGGCAACAGAGCAAGATCCTCTATCAAAAAAAAAAAAAAAAAAAAAAAGAGAAAAAGAGAGAGAAAAAGGAACTTGCCCAAAGTCTCAGAGCAAATTAGCAGAGGCTGGAATTAAGTCTGATTCCAGACCTGTGCTTTTGTCCATTACTTTATAAGCCTTTCATGCAACCTCTTCCTGGAAATGCTTCCCATCCCTCTAAACTGGGTTAGGCATACCTCTTCTATCATCTTAGAGCTTCCTGAACTTACCATCATCTAAACAGCTTTATCATATTACACTGAAATTACCTATTTACTATAAGCTCCTGGAAGATGAAAAATCTGCGCTATTATTATATCCACAGCTAACAGCACAATGCCTAACTCCTAGAGCTCAGGATGTATGAACCCAATGGCCCCCTAAATAAAGCTAATCAGAGAAACTTACCTTAGGAGGGAGTCCTATCCTATGAAACTTTCTACCCACTTTTGGCACTTTTTCTAAAGCATATTTTTTGCCTCTTGATTTTGCACGGTCAATTGCATTGTAGTTAAATGTCTCACTGACAAGCCAAACCACCTAGAAACATACAGTTTAGAAAAATGGTTACAATTTACATTATAGTATCTCTATTCATATACACCGTGAAACTCACTCTAATGATGAAAATTAGCAAAGTTTAACCCTGTAAGAAAGGCTCTGGAGAATCAAAAACAGAAAACACGGGGAATTTTGCAAAGCTTTGTTAAATGAATGGCACATTATTTCTTCCTGAGAGTGGTATAAAAGCCTTTTAGAGGCCTAAAATTTGCCAGTGGTCAAATTAACAACATTGAAACGCAGACTTAGGAATAAACATCTTAAGGATGAAGGCGTCAAGTTAAAATTTAGAAAGGATGCTAGGTTAGCTGGGTGCAGGGGCTCACACCTGTAATCCCAGCACTTTGGGAGGCCATGGCAGGTAGACTGCTTGAGCTAAGGAGTGAGACCAGCCTGGGCAACATGAAGAAATTCCACCTCTACTAAAAAATACAAAAACTAGCTGGGCGTGGTGGTGCACACCTGTATTACCAGCTACTCAGGAGGCTGAGGTGGGAGGACCACCTGAGCCAGCAGGACGAGACTGCAGTGAGCCACGATTCATGATTGTATCACTGTACTCCAGCCTGGGCACAAGACCCTGTCTCAAAAAAAAAAAAAAAAAAAAGAAAGAAAGAAAGAAAGAAAAAACAGAGAAAGAAAGAAAAGAAAGGATGTGGATGCCAGGCACATGATGGCATGTGCCTGTTGTCCCACCTACTTAGGAGGCTGAGGCAGAAGGACTGCTTGAGCACAGGAATTCAAGGCCAGTATGGGCAATACAGCAAGACCCTGTCTCTTAAAAAAAAAAAAAAAAAAGGAACAGAAAAACATTTTTTATAAAGGCTGAAAGAACAACAATAATAGTCTTAAAGCACATTGGTTATCTCTGCCTTCAGTAGGCTCTCTGGATCCCTGATGTTTTCCTGCCTTCTGAATGCTAGTTCTTTATCCTCTTTCTGTTAGCATCGTCAGATCGCACAGGAACAAGACATATTCCCTTAAATACTTTGTGGGTCTACACTAGAATCAATTTACTAGTCACTCATGATGCTTGGATTACTATCAAAAAAGGGGCTCCACTTTAGGTTCTACCATTAGGAATCATTACTGAAATATTCAGATACAGGCAGGTTGTAAATTAAAAGTCCATGGTTAAAAATAAAGCGTTGTTTACCTTTGTTTTAGGTACGATACCCAGATGAAGCTTGTTGTCCACAAGATAGGCACCCGCTTCAGAAAGGTACCCCTGATTAGGAATCAGGCAGCCTCGGCCAAAGCAGCAAGGGCAGCAGACCTTATGGACATATTTGGTCCATTTTGGATTGAGTTGACCATAAGGCTCTTCTGATTTGGGTTTAAACACACCAATAATTTTCTACAGCAAAAGAGTAATCATCTTATTAGACTTTTTATATATATTGATAACCAGCCAATAAATGTTTTCTAATACATAGTTTTCTACTGCTTCCCACCACAGATGTAGGCTTAAATCCTCAAACTATTAAGAGGATTTATAAACCTCAAATATTAAGAGATTTAGTTCCAGTCACATTTTCATATTCATTCTCAATCAACAATCTAAAATCAAGACCAGTAGTTTTCAAACTGTGCTCTGACAAACCCTGGGAAGGTGAGGGTAAGGCTCCAAGACCCCATGCCACTTAACCAGATTAATTCTAATTTCGCCTGTTTTATACTGCTGGACATCCAAGTTATGAAAGGGTTTCACTGATTTTTAAATGTTTGAAAACCACTATCCCAGGTCAAACAGTGGTATTATTCAATATCTATTAAATATCCACATTATATGTTTGCTGTTTACTTTCCCCACATTAATGCACATTCCAAAAATGCAGGAACTTTGTTAGGGCTGCATTTCCAGTACTCAGAACAGTACCTGATGCACAGCAGACATCCAAGTATTTGTTAAATTAACTAATCCAATGACAAAAACCACCTCTAAAATACAAAGTTAATGATAAGATATAGTGAATATCCATGCTGTCAGATTCTCCTACGCTAATTTTTTTCCAGTTATTTTTCAGAAACCAATTTAAAGTAAACTCTTGGCCAGGTAAGGTGGCTCACGCCTGTAATCCCAGCACTTTGGGAGGTGAGCAGATCACCGGAGGTCAGGAGTTCAAGACCAGCCTGGCCAACATGGGGCAATCCCATCCCTACTAAAAATACAAAAATTAGCCGGGGGTGGTAGGCATGCATTTGTAATCCCAGCCACTGAGGAGGCTGAGGCAGGAGAATCACTTGAACGTGGGAGGTGGAGGTTGCAATGACCTGAGATTGCACCACTGCACTCCAGTCTGGGGCGACAGAGTGAGAACCCATCTTAATAAATAAATACATTAAATAAAGTCTCTCCTATTAAAAAATATTTTTTGCTCATGAATGTCTAAAAGTCTCAACACTCTAATTGTTTGATATAATATATTCGTATTAAATTTAGAAGCTGAATTATCCTTAGACAAGAACAAATCTTATAATTTGAAGTATATAATTGCTTTATAACACAATAAATACAATGCAATAAGGTCTCAGTCACTAGTAAAAAAGTCAACAAGATCAACTTAAGAAATAAAGCTTAGAATAAAGATTGAGAGACTGGTAATACCTACAAATACATTTTAATCTCAAAAAAGGGACTATGCTTTAAAATAATTTTAAAACTGTAACTTCAATCTTTGCCCAAAAAATGAGTGACATTATAAACATTCTTCCCCCCGAGAAAAGAACTGCTCCTTATGCATCATTCAGAAAGCTATTAGAAGAAATAACATATTTTTGAAAAATTCTAGATTAAGTAGAACAAAGTGCCACATCAATTTCTCTTTTCTGGTCTAGAATCATCCTGTGGTTCATTTCACTTTCACATTCCAATACTTTCAAACTTCAGATGGCTGAGCCCTCTTCCCCTGGTAAAATGCCAGAAAAGGTATTCATATACCTTTGAAAAAAAATCAAGTATGTTGGAAATGACATTAAGCAAGTTTTGAAGGTTTAAATTTCCACTGTGTTTGACTAATAACGTTATAGACTTCTATAAGATAAGGACTTGTGAATATACACACTCAATAAGGCTACAGCTGAATGTATACATTCAATAAATGCTTGAAACCAAATATAAAATAACAGAATAGCAAACTGTGACTTGAAATTATTAGCTCTGTTTCCAAATACTAAGGTGCTTTACTAAAAGCAAAAAACTGAGGCCGAGCACAGTGGCTCACATCTGTAATCTCAATAGTGCAGGAGGATCGCTTGAGCCCAGGAGTTCAAGACAAGCCAGGGCAATATGGGGAGACCCCTATCTCTACAAATAATTTAAAACATTAGCCCAGTATGGTGGCATGCACCTGTGATCCCACCTAGTTGGGAGGCTGAGATGGGAAGATTACCTAAGCCCAGAAGGTCAAGGCTACAGTGAACTATGATTGCACCACTGTACTCCAGCCTGGGCAAGAGAGAAGAGAGAGAGAGAGAGAGAGAGAGAGAGAGAGAGAGAGAGAGAGAGAGAGAGAGAGAGAGAGAGAGAGAGAGAGACACCCTGTCTCAAAAAAAAAAAACCAAACAAACAAAAACTATAAAAACTGACCTTTATTTTGTAAAAGAGGTTACAGTCAGACTTAATAGGAAAATATGTTTAGAAACTCATGATGATTTCATATTTAAACTCATATTTACTGAAGATTCTACTAAATATAGTAGGTCTGTGAAATTCTCACCCTCTTGGGATCCTTCACAAAGTAACTTCCACTTGAACCTTGAGAGATTCTTTCTGGAAAAATTCCAGCTTCTATTGCTTGCTCTGCTCTCAATATAATCTCAGCAAATTCTGGGTCATCCAAGTGTGCATTCATTTCCGAAGTACCAGTAGTTACTGCATTAAGAAGAAAAACCAGCTATGAGAATGCTCATGATATGTTCCTGTAATATGGATTAGGTTGCTGGCATTAGGATATAAGGTACATAAAATGTAATCAAGGTTTGTATAGACTGCTCTAATCCTCCTTCCTCCCCACTGCCTAACAACCCCCACTTCTCTTAAATTCCCAAATAATAACATGGGGTGGGGGCTGGGCACAGTGGCTCAAGCCTGTAATCCCAGCACTTTGGGAGGCTCAGGCAGGTGGATCACCTGAGGTCAGGAGTTCAAGACCAGCCTGGCCAACATAGCAAAACACCGTCTCTACTAAAAATACAAAAAATTAGCCAGGCTTGGTGGTGCACGCTTGCAATTCGTATTGGCTCTACCTTAAATAAATACCCAGAATCCAACCACCTCTTGCCATCTCCATTCCTTCCACATGATTCAGGTTAGTATCAGCTCTCACCTCGATTATTCTAAGAGCCTCCTAAGTGGTCTCCCTCTCTCACCCATGGCCTCTCTATACCTAACGGAGAAGCTAGTCATCCTTTTTCTTTGTAACTTTTAAGTTCAGGGGTGCAAGTTCAGATTACATAGGTAAACTTGTGTCTTGGGGGTTTGTTGTATAGATTATTTCATCACCCAGGTATTAAAGTGATAAGAACAGGTACTACACTTGATCTTAGCCAAAAGACCGAGAAGCTAGTCACCCAGGTATTAAGCCTAGTACCCATTAGTTATTGTTCCTGACCCTCTCCCTCCTCCTACCCTCCACCTTCTGAAAGGCGTTGTACGTTGTTCCCCTCTATGTGTCCATGTGTTCTCATCATTTAGCTCCCATTTATTAGTGAGAACATGTGGCATTTGGTTTTCTGTTCCTGTGTTAGTTTGCTAAGGAAAATGGCCTCCTACTCCATTCAAGTCCTTGCAAAGAACATGATCTCGTTCTTTCTTATGGCTCTTAAAACATCTCATGTCATTCTTTTGGACCAAGCAGCCCAATTATTTCCCATCTCACAATTAGTCCAAGTCATTATGACCCCCAAGACCCTCACCCAATCTCTAACTTCCACTTTGTTTTTCCATTTAGCATTTATCACCTGATCTGTGTATTTATTCTGGATGCTCCAGAAACTCCGGAAACACCAAGACAAGGATTTCACTGATGTATCCCCAGAACTTACACAGTTCCTGGAATATAAAAGCACTTAATAAAAACTTGCTGGATGAATTAATAACTAATCATTTAAGGTGGCAGCCAAATCAAAGGCTATTCACATTTTAATTTAGAAGTCATTTTAATGGTATACATGTTATTGAGAATATTCAAGATCAATGATCCACTTTCTTTAATTTAAAATCTGTCTTAATTCAGACAGAAATAAAAGCATTATTTATTACTTTTAAAAAATTTGTGCTAAGAGGTTGGGCATGGTGGCTCATGCCTGTAATCCCAGCACTTTGGAAGGCCTAGGTGGGAGGATCGTAAGAGCCCAGGAGTTCAAGACCAGTCTAAGCAACATAGCAAGAACCTGTCTCTAGTCTAAGAAAAGTTCCATTTATAATTTAAAAATTAAATCACTGTTTAAAGTTTGTGATAAGAAAAATACTATAAAAAAGGCTAGTGGGCATATTTAACCCATTCAAAAGAATTTAAAAATCCAATTATTTTAGTCATGTCTACAGTTGACAAATATTTCAAATCATTTTATCTTTCCCTTGAAAATACTTAAGAATGAAGGGAGGAACTCTGTCTTTCTTGTTTACTTGGAAGAGGGATCAGTATTTACTGGGCACTTGTATTTATTTGAGAAAATGAATGTGCCAGTAATCATTATAATTAGTGGTTGCAAAGGACATGCATAGGTAAACTTGTGTTTGGGAGGTTTGTTGTACAGATTATTTCATCACCCAGGTATTAAACTGATAAGAGATACTATACTTGATCATAGCCAAAAGACTGAGAAGTAATCACCCAGGTATTAAGCCTAGTACGCATTAGTTATTTTTCCTTATCCTCTCCCTCCTCTTACCCTCCACCTTCCGAAAGGCTCTAGGTATTACTTCTAGGTCAGGGTTTCATAGGTTCTTAACAAAAATGAACTTGAAGTTACTTATTTCAACCTTGCTCAGGTCTCCTGCAGTTTTACTCTCTGTCTTAGACTTGCCATTTGGAGCGAAACAAATCTACTTATTCCTTTATTCCCAGTAATAAGCCCTCCAAAAAGTTGAAAATCAATTCACGTTCCATTAAATCTTCTCTGTTCTCCACCTCCTTTCATATGGGAGTTTTTTCAGGTTTTCAGCATCCTAGTTGCCCTCCCGTTTCATGCCTCAGTATTTCAATGCGCCTCCTTAAAACAGGATGCCGAAACCACATAAACCACTGCAGAGAATAGGGATACCTCCCGGTCTTGATACTATCTCAAAATAAGAAGCCCTGCAATAAAGCATTCGTTATTTAGGAGTCCTATCATACTAGTAATTCATATGGAAGGAGCTAAACTGTTGGACCGCTCTTGGTCTCTTCAATCTGTACTTGAGTTCTTTTGGACGCAACATGCAGACCTTGACATTATTGCTATTAAATGTTGCCAAATTGGTTTATGGGTTATGTTTTATGAGTTCATCATAGACTCTGCCATTTTTGCTCTCATGGAGCCCAGAGTCATTCTCAGAATACTTAATAATTCAGTTTCAACCAAAATGAGCTCCATCAGAAACATTCCTGTGAAAAAAGCCAGGAACTTCTCATTTCCTTCTCTTTATTTTTGTCTTGTTGAGCACCTCTTTTGGATAAATGAGATAATATCTTCCCCACAGGAAAATAGGCATTCTGTTACCTGAAAATGGCCTAGATTTACCACCACAATCTAGAAAGGCACTTTAAAAATAGCTGGTCCTACTAATTTCTGCCCGAAAAAAAGGTCACATATCAAATATTCTAAATTCAAAGAAACTCAGTTTTAGTAGATAATTTTTCCTTAACTGATTCATAACTGACAATTACATTCTATGATTAAAAAAAAAAAAATTTGACACAGGGTCTCACTGTCACCCAGGCTAGAGTGCAGTGGCATGATCACAGCTTACTACGGTCCCAATCTCCCAGTTCAAGAAATCCTCCCACCTCAGCTCCTGAGTAGCCAGGATCACAAGTGTGCATCACTATGCCCAGTTAATTTTTTTAAAGTTTTTTGTAGAGACAGTGCCTCACTAGGTTGCCCAGGTTGATCTCAAACTCCTGGGCTCAGGTGATCCTCCCACTTCAGCCTCCCAAAGTGCTAGGATTGCAGGCAGAAGCCACAGTTCCTGGCTTTCACTCTAATTACTTAAATGTATGTTGGTAATAAGTTCACCTTGAAGCACCCTCTCCAAAGCACCAGGCGTTACACTGCTTCAAGCAGGATGGGCTGTGGATGATCTGGTCTGAAGGTCTGTTTTCATTTGGTTTGATTTTTTAGTAGCTGAGGGCATGATTAGCTACATTTTCTTTATTTTTTTTTCAATTAAAATTACTGTCATCCCTTTAAGGAATAAAGTATGGCATTTCGATTTTTCTGTGTTAGAAAATACTCAAAATCATGTTCTGAGGAGAATCTCAATTTTACCTCTATGTACCCACTTTGGGTCACCTCTAAGAAGAGGTGGTGACCACCTAGTCAAGTCCCAGTCCTGTTCAAGCTCCGAGCTTTTTACGTCTGTGCAGCTCACCCTCTGAACTTTCACCCATGCGGTTCTCATAAATCTGCCGCACTTCCTTCCCGTCACTCATTCTTATTCACACTCATGATGCTGAAACAAAATGACCTACGTTTCAAGAAGGAAGAGATCTTTTTTGTTGGATCTCTTCTGGGATACATTTTCTGACGTATCCCAAGTGCCTAGAACAGGGCCTGGCACATAGTAAGCCTTCAATAAATTCCTCTGAAAAATTAACAAACTATCCCCTTGGCCACACTTTAAAGGACCAGGCTATTACTGGTTCTTTAAAATGCAGAAACTAAAAATAGGTTAAGAGAGCTTGTTGTATAACCTTTTTTATTTAGCACAATTGAAGTATATATGAAGTATGCAAGTAACTCATCAGGTTTCTATTTCAAATAAATAAATCCAAATGAACTCTTTCACTCTTGAGGATTAAAACTATAAACCTAAACCTACCCATCTTTACCACACCTTATCCACCAACCAGAATATTTTCTAGAAAAATGTAGATGTTCACTGGCAGGGTGCAGCGGCTAATGCCTGTAATCCCAGCACTTTGGGAGACCGAGGCAGGAGGATCACTTGAATCCAGGAGTTCAAGACCAGCCTGGGCAACATAGTGAGACCCCATCTCTACAAAAAATAAAAATTAACTGGGTATAGTGGCTTGCACCTGTAGTCCCAGCTACACAGGAGGCTGAGGTGGGAAGATCATTTGTGCCCAGGAGTTCGAGGCTTCAGTGAGCTGTGATCGTGCCACTGCACTCAGCCTGGGTGTCAGAATAAGACACTGTTTCAAAAAACAAACAAATAGAAAACTTTAGGTGTTCACAAATTTGGTGAACTGAACCCAGCCTCAGGGCTTTTGGAGCTATTCATCCTTCAGGTCTTGAATTGGATGCTGCCTCCTCTAAGTGTTCCCTGGCCCCCATATCTAGGGCATGGCTCCATGCCTCAATGCATAGCTTTCCCCATCCAAGCACATATACACAGTCTGTTAGGACTGTTAGACTGTGTCCTCCATAGGCTATAGCTGTGAGGGGACAGGGCAGGTGAACAGGCATCCATCTAGTACAAGTCCCTATTGTTTCCCCAAAGCCTTGATTTCCACTGGTAGCCAGTAGGCACTCAAAATATTTGATGAATGATGCATGTCTGCAATGGATTGAAAATGATACCTGTATTTTATGCATTGGTTGAAAAATACTCTCCAACACACCGCCACTCACTGTCTTTAAAAAGTTCACTTATGGAAAATGGTCAAAACACATGGAACATCTCCTCTGCTAAAACCTTCCTCTAAATTAAACCAGATTATCAGTATCTTGAACCTACATGAGACAATACAGATAGCACCCATAGTTAAAACTATTTCTACTGAAATGGGCTTCAGAAAAGTTATAAGAACTCTCTCTATGAAACTAATCATTTTTATCACAGATATTGTTCAGCATACAGCATGCACCAAGAGACTATGTGACAGGCTAGCCTTTGTCCATTCTGTTTTGGTTCAAATAATCAGTTTATTTTAACTTTATAGACCCCGTGATTATGTTTTCTCTTAAGTTAGCTGCTCAGTAATCTTAAAAATCAAATTTTTGGGCCAGGTGTGGTGGCTCACGCCTGTAATCCCAGCACTTTGGGAGGCCAAGGTGGGCAGATCACCTGAGGTCAGGAGTTCAAAACCCGCTTTGCTAACATGGTGAAACCCTATCTCTACTAAATATACAAAAATTAGCCAGGCATGGTGGTGGGCACTAGTAATACCAGCTACTTGGGAGGCTGAGGCATGAGAATTGCTTGAACCAGGGGGACTGAGGTTGCAGTGAGCCAAGATCATATTACTGCACTCCAGCCTGGGTGGCAGAGCGAAACTCCATCTTAAAAAAAAAAAAAAAAAGGTCAAATTTGTGAATTGCCTACATTAAGCATCTGAGGTGCATTTTGTATACTCATTCCAGGCTCCATCTTCTTCTCATCTTTCTTCCTTTAATGTGATTTTCTTATTCTGTTCACATATTTATAAGCCACCATGAATCATTAAATGACTTACAAATTCACATTTTCTTTTACTTTGGCAGCTCTCTGTGAATTCTAACACTGTTTTCTGTTACATTAACAGAAGCTAAGTGCTCCTGGTTTGTATTAACTGGGACCTTGGAGAAGTCACTTCACTTCTTTGTGTTTCTTTTTTTCTTTTGAGACAGGGTCTTGCTTGCTTTGTAACCCAGGCTGGAGTACAGGGGTGCAATTATATAGCTCACTGTAACCTGAAACTCATGGGCTCAGGCAATCCCACCTCGGTCTCCTGAGTAGCTTGGACTACAGGTGTTCATCAAAGAGGTCTCCCAAAGTCCTGGGATTACAGGCCTAAGACATCATGCTCAGCCTCTCTCTGTACTTTCTTAAAATGAGAACAAGGTCAGCTGTGGTGGCTCACATCTATAATCCCAGCACTTTGGGAGGCTGAGGCAGGTGGATCACCCGAGGTCAAGAGTTTGAGACCAGCCTGGCCAATATGGTGAAACCTAGTTTCTACTAAAAATACAAAATTAGCAGGGCATGGTGGTGCATGCCTGTAATCCCAGCTATTTGAGAGGCTGAGGCAGGAGAATTGCTTGAACCCAGAAAGTAAAGGTTGCAGTGAGCCAAGATCATGCCATTGCACTCCAGCCTGGGTAGCAACAAGAGTGAAACTCTGTCCCCCTGCTGCCCTCTCCAACTGCGAAAAAAAAAAAATAGTACTCCTTTCACAGGGTTGGTTATGAACATATATGAAGCATATAGAACTATGCCTAGCACATATTAACTGCTATGGAGGCATTTGCTATCATCATTACTACCCAACTCACTGATTAAAATAACCAGAACAAGGAATGCACTAATCCTTCTACTTTGACACTGATCCAACAACTAACACTATGGTTTATGTTGTTTGTAGACTTTGTTAAATGCCTTGTTAAAGGTAACAGACACATGACATTCTTCCACTGACTAAAGTACATAAACTTCTTGTTTATGTAAGCAAAAGAGTTAAGCACCATAAATGATGTTTATATTAATCCAAAGGCAAAAACTTCTTGGAAGTAGAGAAGTAATTTCATGGAAATCAGATGGTAAAGGACAAATGAAGTTAATGGAGTCATTTAAAAAATAACTAAACTTAAAAACTGAGTTAAATTACTCAATCATGAACATTTTAGTCTTTAAAAATTTTTTAAACAGTTTTCACAGAAATTATTTTAAAGTCCCATTAAAGGTAAAACCTCCAAAATAACCAAAGACACAATTATTTTCTAACACTTATGGACCCATGGCAAATACGAAAAAAGGGCAGGCTTCCTCCTGATTTACCACTTCCTGGATATTTGACTTCAGGCAAACCATATATCTCTGAAGCCCTACGAGCTACCAGTCATTACCAGTTTATTAATTTTGAATCCTTGTAACAAGGATAAGGGCAAATAACAACTAACTTGCTGTGCTGTTGTGGGAATAAAAAAAATTTTGTTTCTGAGACAAGGTCTCACTCTGTCACCCAGGCTAAAGTGCAGTGGAGCGATCTCTGCTCACTACAGCCTCTGCCTCTCCGGTTCAAGCGATTCTCCTGCCTCAGCTTCCTGAGTAGCTGGAACTACAGCTAGCTGCCAACATGCTCAGCTAATTTTTGTATTTTTAGCAGAGGAAGGGTTTTACCATGTTGACCAGGCTGGTCTCAAACTCCTGACCTCAAATGCTCCACCCACCTAGGCCTCCCAAAGTACTCACAGGCATGAGCCACAGCACCCACACGAGAATAAAATATATTTTTAAAAAGGTCTTAACAAATTGTAATCCGTGATATAGGTAAGATACTACTTTTTTAAAAAGGTAGGAATTCTAAGAATCCATTTGTATTCTAACACTATATCCTCACTTTGACTTTGTCTGGTTGTGTTCTTTTCTATTTATTTTTTATAGAGATGGGGGTCTTGCTTTGTTGCCCAGGCGGCTCTCGAACTCCTGGCCTCAAGCTATTCACCTGCCTACACCTCCCAAAATGCTGGGATGGGATTACAGGCCTGCCACTTCGTTGGTCTCTCACTTTTGACTTTTTTCTAGCCTTAATACTATTTGTTTACAAAATACCTCACTTTCACAGAACAAGAGCATTCTGAAGGCTTTAGGCTCTTTAAGAATTTACTAGCTACACAAGGTAATGGGAAGGAAAAGGCAAGCTAGCTATTTTACAGACTAAATTCTAAGTAATATACGCCCAAATTGCCAATGTAACTAGGCGAATGCAGGCCCGTTTGTCACCTGGTTCCAGCTTCACGTTGTTTAGTTAAACATCAATGTATCCATCAGCTAATATTATAATGGAACAGAAATGCACGTCAGAGACGCTGGTTAAAGCTTAAACAATCAGACAAATGGCTCTCCTTGGACTTCTCCCATTTATTTACTCTAGAATATGTCTGAATGTAACTTCAACTAGAACTTGAATGACCGATTCTATCTAAAATTCTTTAAACTGTACAGGACACATTAGTGTACCACTAACAGTACATTTAACTTCTAACAACTCCAGAAAAACTAAGCAATGTTAATGAAACTTCCATTTTCTGTGGCTTTTAAGTTGTCATGTGTGAAGTGACAAACCAAACGGGGTGCACACCATCTCATTTAATCCATCCTCACAACCAGCAGAGAGGTGTTACCATCTCCCTTTACGAACATGTCTGTCTCACCTCTAGCAGGGAGTACAAGTCTCTGCCATGTCCATCACGTTAGTCTAACTCCACTCAAGACGCCAGAAAACCTCCCTTTATCTACAAATATCCAGACCTGCACAGCATACCTAAATTTAACTAACTTTCAACATCGTTTCAATTGTCTTGTTTCACCCGAGGGCATCAGTCCGCTTAATAGTGAAGAGAGGTTTTTCGTTTGGTTTTCTTACGTATCAGAAGCAAATCAAGAAAGAGAAACTGTTAGCAGGAACAGACTTTCAACTGCTTTTGCCCCCTGTGGCTAACGTCACAATAACAACATTTAACAGGAAAAGGTTTTGAAACGTGCCCCAGTGGCAACTGGATATTCTTGCTGTTTCTCTCTCTCCTGTCATCCACTTGCAAGTTCACCACTCCGGGAACTTTCCCGAGAGTTCAAGGTTCTTAATTCCCAAGTCAGGTCCAAACTTGAGCAGAGACTGACGACATGTTACAGCGTTAAGCTCTCCCCAGTGTCTGGTTCTAAAAGTTTAGACTCACTTTGCAGGGAGCACTAAAGAATGGGTTTAAGGACAGTCGCTGGCCTTAGGAAAGGGAGCTCCTGGAGAAGGAGCGAGCAGGCGAGGTGCCCGCGGTCTCCCCAGGAAGCGGGGAAAGCCCGTGCACCTCGGCCAGCGCGCGCGGGAGGCAGGACCGAGCCGGGCAGCCGGGGCAGCCACCCGGGGGCGCGGGGAGTGGGGCAGGGCCGCTTCGCACCTGAACCCGCGGGGTGGCTCCGGTCCAGGTCGGCGGGCGAACTCCGGGAGACCCCCATGTCCCGTGGCGGGAGCGGTAGCTCCTCATCACCGGCCTCGCCCTCCTCCCCGGCGGCGTCCAGCAGCCTCACGGCGCTGCCCGGGGCGCCTCTCCGCGGGTGGGCCCAGGCGATCCGCCGCAGCAGCGGCTCCCGCTCCCCGTCCTCCTCCGGGCTCCCGTCGCCCGCGGACGCCAGCCGGCCGGGCTCGGAGGGATCCGCCATGGACTCCCTCTGCTCCCTCTGCAGCGAGACCAGATCAGGGCAGCCAGGTGCCCGAGTCTGGGCTCTGCATGGCCGGGAACGGGAGCGACCGGGTAGGACGGACGCCACCTCACCAGCGCTCCAGCGCGCTCGCTGCCTGCCCAGCGGTTGCCCCGCCCCGCTCCGCGGCCGCTGGGCCCCACCTCGTGCCTCCGCCGGGCGCCGCCCCCGCGCCTGCGTAGAAGGGACCTGGCGCCGGCGGGGCCGTGTGGGGGTGAACAGGGGGCGGGGCTTTTGATGGGCCAGGTGGGGCGGGGCCGCCACCTGCCTCCGGGAGCGCTAGGCGAAGCTGGGCAGAGCTCGCCGTACTGTAGTCAGTGGAGGGCGGGAAGCTTACTAATTTCCAAAGAGGTGCCCTCCTGCAACCAAAAGCGGCCTCTCGCTCCGCGACAGACTCCTCTCTTAGAGTTTACCATAATCTGTAACTATAGATTTAATTGTATGACATTTCTTTCCTCCACTAGACGTCTAGGAGGGCAGGGACCTTGTCTTTGTTAAGATATTTTTGATAGTGGCAGTTTGTATGTTCTCTTTTTTTCCTGACTAATCTAGCTATAAGTTTAACAATTTTTAAATCTTTTCAAAATGTCGTGTTTTGTTTTCTGTTCTCTAGTTCATTAATTTTCTGTTTTCTAGTTCATTGCTTTATTTTGCTCTTTATTGCTCACTTGAGGTTTGATTTCCTCTTCTTTTTCTAATTGCTTAGAGTTGAAGACGATTGATTCTGGATGTTTCTGCCTTTCCAATGCAAGTCTTTAAGGCTATAAATTGCCCTCTAAGCACTGCTTTAGCTGCAGTCTACTTTTTTTTTTTTCCTTTAGAGACAGCGTCTTGCTGTGTTATCCAGGCTGGAGTGCTGTGACATAGTCATAGGTAGCTCACTACAGCCTCAGCCTCCTGAGCTTAAGGGATTCTCCCACCTTTAAACTGTAGAAGACAGTAGCTCGAACTACAGGTGTGCACTACTACACCCTGCTAATTTTTAAATTTAAAAATTTTGTAGAGACAGGGTCTCACTGTTGCCCAGATTGGTCTTGAACTCCTGGTCTCAGACAGTCGTCCTGCTTTGGCATCCCAAAGCGCTGGAATTACAAGCATAAGCCACCTTGCCCGGCCTGCTAATTTTTGTATACTGTGCTTTCATTTTCCTTCAGCTGAAAATAGTTTTTAATTTATGATTTCCTCTTTGACCCTGTAAAGGAAAATAAAAATCTCAGAACCACCCCCACCCCAACTTATTATGTCAAAGGGAGAGTAAAGCCTGGAGACTGAAGTCATCCAACACTACAATTCTTTTTACAAAGGAATACCTGTTACTTCCATCATTGTATAAAAATTTTGTACATTAGCCAGACCCTACCCTAAATGCAAAAAAAAAAAAAAAAAAAAGCCTCATGCATCTCAGCCTGCAGATGACTATATTCAACAAATTGATCATAAATAAATTATTTATTGTCCCTTAAACCTTTCAAGATGTATATCCTTCCATAAAACAAGGACATATCAATTGTAACTAAGTCTGCAACCTAAATCAAATAACTAAAGTCTGTTAAATTTCACACTGATGATTTCAATTACAAGCTTATCTTCCCAGATGCAGAACAAGGATAAGATAAATCATTCCTTTACCTGAGATATCTGCATAATTCTTTTACTTCATTTTCTTTGAATGTTCACCTTATCTTATGTATAGCATAGAGTTACTGGGCAGTAATTAAAATCTAGCAAAAATGTAACCGTTTGCCTCACCACCAACAACCCTCTTCTTTGATGCCTTCTCCCCTTTAAAGAAATGTGTAAATACTGAGCCTCCAGAAAACCTCTTTGGGAGAGCACAGGCCACAGTGTGCTTTTCCTGGGCGTGCTCTCAAACTCTGGCTCAACAAACCTCAGCTCACTGAGACTTTTACCTCAGTCTCTCATTTTGGTTGACAAACCACTTGTTGAAGTGTGTTGTTTCATTTCCAAATATTTAGGAGCTTTCTTAGATATTTGTTTTTTTTTAATAAGTATTTTTTTTTTTTTTTGGAGAGATGTGGTCTTACTATGTTACCCAGCCTGGTCCCAAACTCCTGGGCTCAAGCGATGCTCCTACGTTGGCCTTCAAAAGTGCTGGGGTTACAGGTGTGAGCCATTGCACCCAGCCTAAGATTTCAGTCTTTGGAAATTGACTGAAACTCATTTCTTAGCCTGTCTTCTTATCTACCTTGGTAAATATTTCATGTGCACTTTAAGAAGAATATATTTCTGATTCAAATAGTAGAGACTGAAAAAATACATACATACATATAATAAAAAGAATGTGTATTTTGCTATTGAATGGTTCTGTAACTGTCCATTGATTCTATTAATATAAATATCAATTCAGTTAAATATTGATAGTGCTGTTCAGATTAGTTATATCCTTATGAATTTTTTTGTTTAGTTCTATTATTTACAAAAAGGAGTATTACAATCTATGACTGTGAATTTGTCTATTCTTTTAATTTGGCGAATTTTTTGCTTCATGTATTTTGAAGTTGTGTTATTAGGTGCGTGCATAGGATTTTCAAATCTTCAGTTAGGCTTTTATGTCACAATTATTTCACCATTTTTAAAAATAGGATTATGAACTGTTCCTCCTAATCTCTATTAATATTCCTGGGTTGAGATATATTTTGTCTGATATTAATATAACTACCCTATCCTTCTTGGGCTGCTTGCTGTATAAATCAGTTTCCACTCTTTTCAATTAACTTGTGTCTTTATACATCTTTTCTTTTTTTTAAACACCAACTCGACCCAGATATGTCTTTATATTTGAGGTATATGTATCTCATCAATGTTGTGTGTGGAAAAACACACAAAAAAAGTGTATGTATCTCTTATAGATAGCTTATAGTTGGTTCTTGATTTTCTAAAACCCAGTCTGATAATACCTGACTTTTATTTATTTATTTATTTATTTATTTATTTATTTATTTATTTATTTTGAGATGCCGTTTCACTCTTGTTGCACAGGCTGGAGTGCAATGGTGTGATCTCAGCTCACTGCAATCTCTGCTTCCTGGGTTCAAGTGATTCTCCTGCCTCAGCCTCCCAAGTAGCTGGAATTATAGGCATCCACCACCATGCCTAGCTAATTTTTGCATTTTTCAGTAGAGACAGGGTTTCACCACACTGGCCAAGCTGGTCTTGAACTCCTGACCTCGGATGATCCACCCACCTCAACCTCCCAAAGTGCTGTGATTACAGGCATGAGCCACTGCACCTAGCCTATACCTGCCTTTTAATTGGAATTTTGGGTCGATTTACATTTAATGTAATAATGATATGGTTGGATTGATATCTGTTATTTTGCAATTTGTGTTTCATTTGCTTTAACCTTTTTTGTTCCTCTATCCCTTCTTTCCTGCTTTTTTTTGGATTAATTCAATAATTCTGATTATTTCATTTTCATTCCACTGTTGGCTTTCTGTTATACTTCTTTATATTAATTTTTAGTGCTTACATTAGGGTTTTCAATATACATCTTTAAATTATCTCAATGTACTAAGAGCCCACATTGTACTATTTGACATAAGAGGTAAGAACTTAGCAAAAGTATCATTCCACTTATGCCTCACCCTTTATGTTATTGCTGTCATGTATACTAGACCTATATATTTAAATACAGTGAATAATTTTTGCCTTAATTGCTTTTTTAGAGAAATTAAGAAAACAATTTAAAGTCATTTATATTTACCCACATAGTTACAAATTCCAGTGTTCTTCCTTTTTGTAGATTGGAATTGCTATCTAGTATCATTTCCATTCCCTCTAAAGAATTTTTCAAAAAATTCTATAAAGCAGATTTGCTGGTTGATATGGTTTGGTTGTGTCCCCACCCAAATCTCATCTTGAATATCCATGTGTTGTGGGAGGTTGGAGGTGATTGAGTCATGGGGGCAGGTCTTTCCAGTGCTGTTCTTGTGATGGTAAGTGAGTCTCACAAGATCTGATGGTTTTTAAAATGGTAGCTTCCCTGCGCAAGCTCTTTTTGCCTGCTGTCATCCATGTAAGGTGTGACTTGCTCCTCCTTGCCTTCCACCATGATTGAGAGGCCTCCCCAGCCATGTGAAACTGTAAGTCCAATAAACTGCTTTCTTTTGTTAATTGCCCAGTCTCAGGTATGTCCTTACCCGCAGCATGAAAATGGACTAATACACTGCTAATAAATTTAAGTTTTAATTTATCAGAAATTATCTTTATTTTGCCATCATTTTCAAATACTATGTCCTCTGGATACAGACTTCTGGGTTGATATTCCTATCCTTACCCATCCAAGTTCAACTGTAAACATGTCATTCCATTGTCTTCTGGCCTTCATTGTTTCTGAATCATAGCCCTTCACTTACACACCCAATTTGTCATTTTCTCTAGCTGCCTTTAAGATTTTCTCTGGTTCTTTGGTTCTTTGATTTTCTTTCATTTTCAATAGTTTAACCATGAAGTTTTTGGTATAATTTTCTTTACAAATATCTTGATTAGGTTTTGCTTTACTTCTTGGATCTGTGGATTTATGTTTTCCACAAAATTTGGAGAAATGCCATTCTTTCTTTTTTTTTCTAGAAGCAGTTTATTACCTTAAAGCATTTAGCTAATCTGATATCTGACTTGCCTCATTTAGACCAAATGTCTTTATTTTACCAATAATCTTTAGAATTCTTCATTTCCCAAAGCTTACTAAAGTCACATTGTTACAGGCAGTTAGACAGCATGAGCAGGGCAGGAGAGAGCTCTTCTCCCACCTACCAGGAATGTTGGGTGATGGTTAAGCAATTATTACATTGCCTCTCCAAAAGTTATACATTGGCCAAGCTTGGTGGTTAACACCTATAATCCCAGCACTTTGAGAGGGTAAGGTGGGCAGATCAGTTGAGGTCAGGAGTTCGAGACCAGCCAGGCCAACATGGTAAAACCCTGTCTCTACTAAAAATACCAAAAAGAAAGAGAAAAAGAAAAAGAAAATTAGCTGGCATGGTGGCAGGTGCCTGTAATCCCAGCTACTCAGTAGGCTGGGGCAGGAGAATCACTTAAACCTGGGAGACAGAGTTTGCTGTGAACAGAGATGGCACAACTGCACTCCAGCCTGGGCAACAGAGCCAGATTCCATCTCCAAAAAGAAAACCTCCTTTCTTTATAAATAACTCGTCTCCAAATATAAAAACAAACAAACAAACAAAAAAAAAACAAAAAAACAAACAAAAAAAAACCTCCTTTTTTTTAAAAAATAAATTACTTGTGCCGGGCGCGGTGGCTCAAGCCTGTAATCCCAGCACTTTGGGAGGCCGAGGCGGGTGGATCACGAGGTCAAGAGATCGAGACTGTCCTGGTCAACATGGTGAAACCCTGTCTCTACTAAAAATACAAAGAATAAGCTGGGCATGGTGGCGCGTGCCTGTAGTCCTAGCTACTAGGGAGGCTGAGGCAGGAGAATTGCCTGAACCCAGGAGGCGGAGGTTGCGGTGAGCCGAGATCGCGCCATTGCACTCCAGCCTGGGTAACAAGAGCGAAACTCCGTCTCAAAAAAAAAATAAAATAAAATAAATTACTTGTGATATGGTAAAAGCCCCATAAAACTGCATACCTCAACCATACCTCAGCTTTCTGTTGAAACTCCTCTCTATAACCCAAATGTGACAGGCAAGCAGTCCAAACCCACACCACCTTGGCCCCTGCAACTTGTAATAAGTAATTAAGGACTGTAATTTCCACCCTACCCAGACAATGTGTAAACAAATGCTTATCTTGACTTTTGTGAACCACTTAAGTAATAGAATGTCAAAAATCCCCTGGCCCTCAGAATGTCCAGGAGCCTCTCACCCTCATCTCTGCCCAGGAGCTGACTTACAGAATCCAGCCCTCAGAATGTCTGAAGCCCCTCACCCACACCTCCACCCCTCACCCTCACTCCTGAGGTGGTTTTACGGGTATAAAAGGTCTTGACACCCTCCTTTTGGGGCCACGGGTTGGAGAGACGTGAGTCCTCCATGGCCACCGGCAATAACGACCCTGCGATCTGGCATACTTTTGTCTGATGTTGACTTTTTATGCTCACTCCACTACAACATACCCAGTCTCAGGGTGTATCATTATAGCAGTGTGAGAATAAACTAATGCAGAAAATTGGTACCAGGATAGTAGGGTACTGCTATAAAGATAATCCAAAAATATGGAAGCAACTTTGGAACTAGGTAACTGGCAGAGGTTGGAACAGTTTGGAGGGCCCAGAAGAAGATAGGACGATGAGGGATGAGGGAATATCTGGAACTTCCTAAAGATTTGTTGAATGGTTTTGACCAAAATGCTGACAGTGATATGGACAATGAAGTCCAGGCTGAGGTCTTAGATGAAGATTAGAAACTCTTTGGGAAGTGAAGTAATGATCTTCCTTGCTGTGCTTTAGCAAAGAGACTGGTGGCATTTTGCCCCCACACTATAGATCTGTGGAAATTTGAATTAAACTTGAAAGAGTTGATTTAGGGTATCTGGAGGAAGAAATTTCTAAGCAGCAAACATGTTCAAGAGATAACCTGGCTTTTTCTAAAAAGCATACAGTCATATGGGTTTACAAACAGATGGTTTGAAACTGGAACTTAGGTTTAAAAGGGAAGCAGAGCATCAAGGTTTGGAAAATTTGCAGCCTGATCTTGTGGTAGAAAAGAAAAATCCATTTTTGGGGGAGGAATTCAAGCTGTCTGAAGAAATTTGCATAAGTAATGAGGAACCAAATGTTAATCTCCAAGACTATGGGGAAAATGTCTCCAGAGCATTTCAGATCTCTTAGGAGCAGCCCCTCCCATCATAGGCTCAGAGAAAAGATAGTTTCACAGGCCAGGCCCAGGGCCCTGCTCTGTACAGCCTCAGGACTTGGTACTCAGTGTCCCAGCCACTCCAGTTCCAGCTGTGCCTAAAACAGGCCAAAGTACAGCTCAAGCCATGGCTTCAGAGAATCCAAGTACCAAACTTTGGCAGTTTCCACATAGTGTTGGGCCTGCAGGTGCACAGAAGACAAGAGCTAAGGTTTAGGAACCTCTGCCTAGATTACAGAGGATGTATGGAAACACCTGAATGCCCAGGCAGAAGTCTGTTGGAGAAATGGAGCTCCCATGGAGACTCTCTCCTAGGGCAATGCAGAAGAGAAATATGGGATTGGAACCCCCATGCAGAGTCCCCATTAGGGCACTGTGTAGTGAAGCTGTGAGAAGAGGACCACCATCCTTCAGACCCCAGAATGGTAGATCCACTGTCAGCTTGTACCATGTGACTATATAAAGCTGCAGGCACTCAATATCAGCCCATGAAAGAAGCCTCAGGGGCTCTATCCTGCAGAGCCACAGAGACGGAGCTGCCTAACACCTTGGGAGCCCATCTCTTATATCCACATGCCCTTGATGTGAGACATAGAGTCAAGGGAGATAGTTTTGGAGCTTTAGGATTTAATGAGTACCTTGCCAGGTTTTGGACTTGTATGGAACCTGTAGCCCCTTTGTTTTAGCTAATTTCTCCCATTTGGAATGGGGACATTTACCCAATGTCTGTACCCCATTGTATCTTGGAAGTAATCAACTTGCTTTTAATTTTACTGGCTCCTAGGTGGAAGGGACTTGCCTTAAGTCAAATAAACCTTTGGGCTTGGACTTTTGCATTAATGCTGGAATGAGTTAAGTCTTTAGGGGACTGTTGGGGCATGATTATGTTTTGAAATGTGACAAGGACATGAGATTTGGGAGGGGCCAGGGGAAGAATGATATGGTTTGGCTCTGTG
Source organism: Saimiri boliviensis (assembly GCF_048565385.1). Lineage (NCBI taxonomy): Eukaryota > Metazoa > Chordata > Mammalia > Primates > Cebidae > Saimiri > Saimiri boliviensis. The sequence goes on along the minus strand of NC_133451.1, from coordinate 24,240,122 downwards.
TCTCCACTCAAATCTCATCTCAAATTGTTATTCCATGGCCGGGCGCGGTGGCTCAAGCCTGTAATCCCAGCACTTTGGGAGGCCAAGGCGGGTGGATCACGAGGTCGAGAGTTCGAGACCATCCTGGTCGACATGGTGAAACCCCGTCTCTACTAAAAATACAAAAAAATCAGCTGGGCATGGTGGCGTGTGCCTGTAATCCCAGCTACTCAGGAGGCTGAGGCAGGAGAATTGCCTGAACCCAGGAGGCGGAGGTTGCGGTGAGCCGAGATGGCGCCATTGCACTCCAGCCTGGGTAATGAGCGAAACTCCGTCTCAAAAAAAAAAAAAAAAAAAAAAAAAAAAAAAAAAAAATTGTTATTCCCATGGTTGACGGACGGACCTGCTAAGATGTGATTGGATCATGGGGACGATTTCCCCATGCTGTTCTCATGATACTGAATGAATTCTCATGAGATATGATGGTTTAAAGTGTTTGACAGATTTCTTCTACCTCCTGCTGCCCTGTGAAGAAGGTGCTTGATTCCCCTTCACGTTCCATCATGATTCTAAGTTTCCTGCGATCTCCTAGCCATGCAGAACTGTGAGTCAATTAAACCTCCTTTGTTTATAAATTACCCAGTCTCAAGTAGTGTCTTTATAGCAGCATGAAAATGGACTAATACATTGCCTCTTCCCAGCTTCTGGTGGCTCCCAGTAATCCTTGGTGTTCCCTGGTTTGTAGACAATCCCTCCAATCTCTGTTCTGTTGTTACATGGTCTTCTCCTCTCTGTGTATTTCTGTGTGTCTTCTCCTCTTCTTATATGGAAATCAGTCACTGGATTTAGCTCCTGCCTTAGTCCAGTATAGGACCGCATCTTAAGTAATTACATCTGCACAGACTCTATTTCCAAATAAAGTCAAGTTCTTAGGTTTCCAGTGGACATGAATTTCAGGGGGAAGCTATTCAACCCATTATAAAAACTTATTGCAGTAACTTACACCTGTTATTATCAGCTAGATGGTCTCATCAAAAAAAGCTTCAGTGTGTTACTAGTATAACTTTCCTAGAATCTGTAACTATCAAAGAAAGAGAACTACTGAGCAAACCTAAGAAGTGGTCGCAACAAAGAGAGTGAGCACAAGAAAAACCACGTCCTGAATGTGATGGGGGATGAAAAGACCATGATTCCAAATTCTGACAACAAAAGCTCTTTGTCATAGGAAACCTGCCATTAAATCTGCCTCTGAAGCACTGGATACTGAACATAGTTCCACGAACTCTGCAGAACATCTTGGATGTGCTCAGAGCTTTATCATCAGGGTCCCTTCCTCATGTGGTGTGTGACAGGCCCACTCCGAGACAGGGTAGGGAGAGAACAAGGTGTACAAATTTGTAAACATCCCAGACCCATGGTAGTGCCCCAGCTACACTAATGAGATGACAATTTTCTTCTCCTAAGCTTTCTTATGAAGTTGGCTTCAGAATAAAAGAAAACTTAATTTGTCCAAGGAAGCTCTGGCAATGGAAACTGTCACTCATGACTTTGAGGAAACACTCCATAGTGACTGCAGAGTAGTTTCTGCTCCTTGAATTAGACTTTTGGACTCTGACATTGGATCTTACATGATGATACTATTTTTAACTTCTAATCTCAGAGTTGGTATTATTGGGCAATGAATTAGATTAGATGCAAAAGAACATCAGAAGTATAGTCATAATCATTCCTGTTTGATAAGAAACTTTCAAATGGTATATTAATCTATTAATTGTCAACATGTACAGAACTTTGCTAATGACTTCATCTACAGGTCCATACATTGCCCCCCCTTACCCTGTTGATTCTACTTCTGAAATATCTACTGAATCATCCACTTTTCTTTCTCCCCACCACTACCATCATAGTCCAAACCATCGTCATATCTGTCTTGATCACCACAACTGTCTTTGAACTAAACTCTCACTTCTGCTCTAGTCCTGCAAATAGTCAGGCTGTCATGGGCAGCAAAAGCAGAAATCTTGATTTCAGTTGGCTTAAAGAAAATTCATTATATTGCATAGAAGGGTAGCCAGCAGTAGGGCAAGTTTGGGAGCCGGGTGACTCAGCAGTTAATTATTGTCACCAGATTCCCAGGTTCTTTCTGTCTTTTAGCTCATCTATGCCTAGTTTATCAACTTTACTCTCAGGCTGCTACCCATATGGGTGAAAGATGGCTGCAGCTCTTGTCGGTAGCTTCACACCCAGACATATTCAGGTGCAGAAAGAGACTGTCTCCTAGTGCGTTCCTACAAATGAGGATACTTTTCCCAGAAGTCTCCCACAGTAGATATCCCCCTCAAAGCTCACTGACCAAAGCAGGTTCACATGCTCACTACTAAACCAATCAATTACTAACAAAGAGAATAAAACCATCTGTCCTGATTAGGACCAATCAGGATTTATTGCCAGAGTTGGGAATACAATCTTATTTCTCTGAGTTATCTGGAGGAGAGTTGAGCACCTGAACAAAACTACAATTCTGCCTGTGAGAGCTTAGGGAGGAAAAGATATTGGACAAGAAACTAAAGGTGTCATCACAACCCTCTGTCACAAATCTCTTTTCTGTTGAGCAAGCTTGTCCAACCTGCAGCCTGCATGCATCCCAGAATGGCTTTGAATGCAACCCAAAACAAATTCATAAACTTTCTTAAAACATTGTGAGGTTTTCCTGTGACTTTATTATTATTATTATTATTATTATTATTATTAATTTTAGCTCATCAGCTATTGTTAGTGTATTTTATATGTGGCCCAAGACAGTTCTTCCAGTGTGGCCCAGAGAGGCCAAAAGATTGAACACCCCGCTACAGAGCAGCCAGAATAATTTTCTCAACTTGCATTTCCAATTATGTTCTTTCTCTGCTGAAGCTTCGGTGTCTTCCTATGGTGCATAGAATGTAATCCTGAAATCTTATTTGGGTTTACAAGGCCTTGTGGGCTCTGGACACTGCTCTCCTCACTAATTATAAGCCAGTCCTTCTGGTTTCCTCTCCATCTTAGGGCTTGTGGGTATGCCTGAATTTGGACTGTACAGAAACAGAACCAATAGGATATATTAGGTTGGTGCAAAAGTAAATGCAAAAGCCTTAATTACTTTTACACCAACCTATAAAAAGTTTATTTTAAGGAACTGGCTCCTGTGATTATAGGGGCTGGCAAATTCAAAATTTGTAGGGCAGGCATGCAGGCTGGAAACTTGGGCAGGAGTTGATGCTGCAGTCTTGAGGCAGAATGCCTTTCCTGAGAAACCTGTTTTTGCTCTTTTGGTCTTTCAATAGAGTAGATGAGGCCCACCTACATTGTGGAAGGTAGTACCCGTACTTAAACTTAGCTGATTGTAGATGCTACCACCTTCACAGCAACGCTTGGATTAGTGTTTGATTAGACTGGATGCTATAGACTAACCAAGCTGTGATGTTATTTTACACATATGTATATATTCATCCATGGATTCTGGCTTATCCCTCCCATAGCCATTGTACCAGTCTTTTGCTATAATGTTGGTGTGTTGGTGTGTTAGGCCTCAGATCAGGTCTCAGAAAATAGAATTTGTCTCTCTGATCTTCTTGCCCATCTTTCACCTTCCCCAAGGCAGGATTCGAATCATTCCCCTCCTTCCTCTGCCCTATATCCCCAACTTCTTCCAGCCCTATAACCTGGAGGAAGGAGTGCTGCCATCATGTAGCTTCCATAATAACTGAAGAGGACTGGTTTTGGAGAGCTTCTGGATAGCTAAACAATGAGGGTTCCTGGAGAGTGGGGGTTCCAAGGCATGGAAGCCCCGTGCTCCTTCCCCATACTTCACTCTATATGTCTCTTTATCTGTATCCTTTGAGAAATCCTTTATAATTAGCTGATAAATGTGTTACCCTGAATTCTGTGAGCTTTACCAGCAACATAATAGAACCTAAAAGGAGGGTTGTGGTAAGCCCAAGTTGAAGCTGGTCATCAGACATTCCAGAGACCCAGACTTACTACTGGTGGGGGAGAGGCAGTTTTGGGAACTGAGCCCCGAACCTTGGGATCTGATGCTATCTCTTGGGAGATAGTGCTAGAATTGAATTAAAGGACCCCCAGCTGGTGTCTGCTGCTTGATATGTAGGCAAAACTCTCCACATTTGGTCACAGAATTCTTCTGTGTTGAATGTTGTCATGTTGGTGTGAGAGTAGAGGATAATCATGGTTTTCAAGATATCCTCCCTAAGAGATACCACCCTCAAAGTTCACTGGCCAAAACAGGTTCACATGCCCATTGCTAAACCAATCAGTTACTAACAAGAGAATGAGACCATCTGTATTGACTTGGACCAATCAGGATTTATCCCCAGAGTTGAAAATAAGATTCCATTTCTCTGAATTATTTGAAGGAGACATAAACACCTTAACAAAATTGATTTTGCCTGTAAGAGCTAAGTGAGGAAAAGATACTGGACAAGCAACTTAAAGTGTCAATAATTCTTTGCCACAAGTTTCTTTTCTTTAGACCAAGCTTGTCCAACCCTAAACACAAATTGACACATAAAGCTGTTAGATATAGCGAACCCCAACTTTCTCTTCAAAGAATCAGCGTGTCAGTATGTTCAGCTCTCTTATTCTTTAATTCTACATTTTAAAGTTTAACTTCCTTGGAGCAACCTTTTCTGCCAGTTCTAACTAGTAGTTCACATCTGTTCCCCTGGTTCCCTGCTCCATCCTGACTCAACCCAGTCACCTGCTCCAGTCACCTGTTCTGGTCACCTGCTTTGACCCCTGGCTACCTGCTGTGACCTGTCCATAACCACCCTTCCTGCCAAGCCACCTACCCCACCACTCCGGCTCGAACCCCTACTCCCTTTAAAAATAGCCAGTAGGGATTAGTATAGACTGCGAGGTCTAACCCTAGCTAATAGGGGAATGACAGAGCAGTAGGGGTGACCTCTGTCAGGCATAAGTCCCCTTTCCCTCCCTTGTCCTGGTGTGCACTCACCATTGTTCCATCTGTGAGCTGCACCCTTCTATAGAAGTAAACTGCCTTGCTGAGGAAATTTATATTCCAGTGCTACTTCTTTTGTGGCACCGAAAATTCTACTTATAACAAAGCTAATGAAGGAAATAAAAAGATTTCATCTGAAAAAAAATGGCTCCCTGGCATGAGTATTTTAAAGTAAAAATCCTTAAAGATCAATAAGCTCTGGAAGAAACTTTCCCATATCTACATAAAGATAGGACTGACCCACCAAGGAGATCAGCTGCTCCTGTTCGCCTCCTTATTATCTTAGGATCCATTACAGGGAAGAAGACCAAGAATGTAACCACACCTGAACAGATCTTATTCAAGGTATTGACTGTCTCAAAGAATCATTTACATTCCAAAGAGAACTATTTATGAGTTAATTCTCTTCTCCCATTAAGTCATTCTCCCTAGTAATCATTTATTGCCTCTCAATGAAATTCCTCTTCTTCCCATCCCATAATCCATTTCACCAGGATCCAGGCCCCTATTCTTTCTGTAAACTCAAGTTGGTGCATAAGCTTCTATACCTCACTGGGAGGTTGAGTCTTCATTCTGAAGGCTCCTGTGTATATGCATTAAATAGATTTGCATTTCTTTTCTCCTATTAATCAATCTACCACATGTCAGTTGATTTTTCAGCTAACCTTTAGGAGGCCAAAGGCTTTGGCCCTGTAAACCAAAAATAAAAGCACCTCCAGCAGACTGAGTGAACCCCATCTCTTGACCAGCAGGCCCATCTGACCAGCATTAATATTAAGGGAATTCAAGGGAATTCCAAAGAAACCTGAAAAACTAGTTCATGCCATGATGGGAAGAGGAGGTCGAAGGTGCCTCATTATCCTCTCCTCCCTTTGGCATCCAGGCCTATATGACTAGCATTAATATTAAAACAGAGATCTTAAGACTGACAAAACAGATGCTTTTTAGCAATAAAACATCAAATTCCAACCTGACTCTAGTATAGCATCACGTCACTGATGGTAGGCCTTGAAAGAAATTCTTTTACCTCAATATGTTGTAGTGGAGCGAGCATAGAAAGTCAACACCAAGACAAAAGTATGCCAAATTGCAAGGTCTTTATTGCCGGTGGTCATGGAGGACTCTCCAACTCATGGCCCCGAAAGGAGGGTGTAAAGACCTTTTATACCCTTAAAAGTCAGCTTGGGAGTGAGGGTGAGGGGCGGTGGCAGGGGGAGGGTGAGGAGCGGTGGCAGGGGGAAGGGGAGGGGCTTCAGACATTCGGAGGGCTAGTGGATTCTGTAAATCACCTCCTGGGCGGAGATGAGGGTGAGTGGCTCTGGACATTCCGAGGGCCAGGGGACTTTTGGACATTCTGAATGTTACTTAAGTGGTTTACAAAAGTCAAGATTAGCATTTGTTTACACATTGTCTGGGTGGGGTAGCAATTACAGTCCTTCATTACTTATTCACATTTGGGTTACAGAGAGCAGTTTCAACAGAAAGCTGAGGTATGGTTGAGGCATGCAGGTTTATGGGATTTTTTCACCATGTCACAAATATATATATATATATATATATATATATATATATATATATATATTTTTTTTTTTTTTTTTTTCTCCTTCCTTCCTTCCTTCTTTCCTTCCTTCCTTCCCTCCCTCTTTCCTTCTGTCCTTTCTGTTTTTCTTTTTTTGTCTTTTTCTTTTTTTGAGAAAAGTTCTCACTCTGTCACCCAGGCTGAAGTGCAGTGGCATAGATCATGGCTCACAGCAGCCTCGGGGCTCAAGTGATCCTCCCGCCTCAGCTTCCCAAGTAGCTGGGACTACAGGTGTGTACACTACCATGCCTGGTTAATTTTTTTGTTTTTGTTTTTTTCTGTAGAGACAGGGTATCACCATATTGCCCAGGCTGGTCTCCAACTCCTGGGCTCAAGCAATCTGCCCAGCTCAGCCTCCCAAAGTGCTGGGATTACAGGTGTGAGTCACTGTAACAAGCTCCAAAATCTATTTCTTTGACATATTTTGAAACAGCCCTGGAAAGCTGTCTCTTGTGGGGGAAATTTACATTCTGTAGAGAATCCTCTTCCCTTTCCAGGTCTTTTTCTGATCCTGAAGAGATTAGCTGAGAGTCTAGCACCTTTCAAATGTCTGAGTAGGAAACATTTGCCATCTATTGCTTCTAAGGGCAGCCACTGAAGAGACGTCATCTACATTATAAGAACCTTGGTCTCCACAACCCCTTGTCTTAACTCAGACACCCATTTATATTTATTATAGGTCTTTAGATAACTTAAATCTTTCAACTAACTGTCAATCAGATAACTTTTGAATCCACATGTAGCCTGTGAGCCCCACCGGAGTTGTCCCACCCTTCTGAACTGAACCAGCATATACCTTACACGTAGGGACTGAAGTCTTCTGTCTCCTTGAAACATGTAAAACCAAGCTGAACCACAGCCACCTTGGGCACATGTTCTCAGGATCCTGAGGCTTTGTCATTGGTCATGGGCCTCACATTTGGCTCAGAAAAAAATCTCTTCAAATATTTTATAGAGTTTGGCTTTTTCATCAACAGCCTCACACTATCACATGGATTCTTCTTCTTTTCTTCTGTCCAGCCAGAATGAAAGAGGCAGTGGGTGTCCAGAAGACGCTCCCAGCTCCCTCCAGGTTCCAAAGACGTTCTTGGCCGTGCTAACTCTGAAGAATGGGGAAAGGGGCCCTGGAGGCGTGGTGAGTTTGCCATTGGAATAACTATTATGGACCCAAAGAGTTTTGCAGAAAAGCGATTTATTAGACAGAGAGAGAGAGAGACAGAAAGAAAACAGTTCCCACACTGCCTCCCATGGGAGGGGGCCCAGAAAAGGAATCTATATAGGTCAGGAGTAGGTGAAGTTTAACCCTTGAGTTATTCCTGCCCCGTTCAGGTTCTCATCCAATGAGAGGAGTTCTTTCAAACTTCCTCTGGAGTGATTGGTCTTTGAGTCTCATACCAAATTGGCTACTTGGTCCACAACTCTTGAGTTATAGAGCTCCCTCTTCCCAGAGCTTTCCGAGGACTTTTTGGACAAAGAAGCCCACCTGGATGTCTCTACCTAGCCCGTGCACAGGAAACCCAGACAAAAAAGTTTGCATTTGAAACCACTCTGGTTCCCAGATGCAGGCATGGAGCCGGAAACTCCTGCCTTTGAAACCATGCCCCATGCAGATCTAGGAAGAGAAGTTTTTCTTTAATACAGTACCTCAAAAGCAGGCGTCCCCAAACTATGGCCCGCGGGCCACATGCAGCCCCCTGAGGCCATTTATTCGCCCCCCCCCCGCCGCACTTCAGGAAGGGGCACCTCTTTCATTGGTGGTCAGTGAGAGGAGCACAGTATGTGGCGGCCCTCCAACGGTCTGAGGGACAGTGAACTGGCCCCCTGTGTAAAAAGTTTGGGGACGCCTGCTCAAAAGGATGCCCACACCCTCAATGTGGTGGACCAACTTTTCCTCTTCCAGGTCTTAATGTCCGCTAGGAAGACCTCTGTGAGGGTCTCCTGTCCTATCCAGATTAGGTACCTTCTTCTGGCTCCAAAGGAAACTCTATACCTCTAGCGTATGCCAACATTACACAATTTTGTAATAACCTGTTTACCTATCTGTACTGCCAACTACAACATTAAGTCTGAAGAGCCAAAAAACCGTGGTTACTTCACTGTTATGCTCCCATTAGCCAGCACAGAACTAGTCTCATAGTAGACACTCAGTAAATATTTACCAAATGAATGCATCTCATCCAACTCCATTTTCTGATTGAAGTAATTGATTTAGAGATGATAAGCCTATTATCCGTGACTACATAAACAACAGTAGTTGAGCTGAGTTAGTACTCACAATTCCCGCCTGTAAACGTGGGCTCTTCTCCACTTTGCTACTCCTCTTTGTGCTGGAAGGTTAAGATTCTCCAGATCTGGTAAGGTTTATTTTTTAGAGGTGTGTGTGTGTGTGTGTGTGTGTGTGTGCACGCATGCGTGCTCAGCTCTCTTTTGTATTAAAAAAAGAGAGGCACACTCAGGTTCCTGCAAGTAATAGGATTTTGAGGGGGAGTTTCCTTGTTTTCTTTTCAGGCACAACCATGATAAGGGTGATAGAAAGCTCAAGTCACGTGAATTGCCATCCAGCCAAGCCCGAAGGAAACCTGACCAGGAGCTAGTTTTCTCCTTGTTCCTGAGCAGCAAAATGTCACCAGTTCCTGCCATCCTGTGGACTCAGCTCGGGCCTATTGCTTCTGTTCTTCTTGCTGCTGTCTACCAGTGACCAACCTTCCGTGCAGGCCTTCCTGATGGCTGCTGCTGAACAGGAAGATGAGCTTGCACATGCCTTCTCTTTGCAAGTATTATCATCTCTTATTGCTACTCAACTGATTTTCTCTTCTATATTTTCTAATTCTTGACTACGCTAGTCCGGTTGGCTCCTTTGGTTACAGTCTTTTCTGTTTGGGTGTGGTTTGCCCGGCCACTCCATAGGTTAGCCCGTGGGCGGACTGCTTTTGCCATCAATTGGCTGTGATGTGGGAGGACAAAAGGCTGCAGGTCACCTGGAATATAACATGTTTTTTTCCATGGAAATTGCAGAGGAGGCATTTTTTTCTTTCCTTGTGACTGAGAGTGAGGCAGATAACATTACTGACCTGTCTAGTACAGCAAAAAACAACCAAAAAAAACTCAAACCACAGTTTTTGGATGACAGTCCAACGCGTTCTCTCACGGCAAGGTATAGTAGTATCTTTAAAAGAGTCGAATGCTTTCATTTCAGGCATGGGGTGGGTCCCAGTTTTCTTTTTCAGGTTAAGAGACTGGGGGAAAAAATATGCCAGGGGAGGTGTGAAGAAAATGGAAAGTAAGTAACTCGGGCTGTAACATCATTTGACTAAGACAATAACAGGCAAATTTCAATGAAGCTGGATCTCAAAGTGATTTCTATGATAACAGACAACTAAGTTTTATTTTTCTTTCTTTCTTTTTTTAAAAAATATTTTAATCTAATCTGGTAGAGTAGGAGAAAATAACTCAATTTTATTTTTCTTTCTTTCTTTTTTAAAAAATATTTTAATCTAATCTGGTAGAGTAGGAGAAAAGAACTCAATGTTCTGAAAATAAATTTCCCAGCGGAGGCCATTAAGGCAGCCCTTTTGTTTGCTGTCATACTCTGAATCAGTTACAAGGACAAACTCTATTTGTTTGGGTACATTAATTTTGCTCAACGGCCTTTCTATAAAATGAGCATCAAATTGATGGGACTGGACCTCAGTCGAGAAGTTCCAATTTTCTCTGGATGGATTGTTCTGGACGTGCAATGGAAAATTATTATTAATAGCAATTCATGTTTACTATCCAGTGAGCACAAGAGAAAGATGGAGTTTAGAAACACAGCTGTATCTGACACAGCACTGAGCACCATAGGACAAATCACTAGGACATGACGAGCTGATCTTTGTCTTCTGTGTGGCTAGTCTATGTGGGCCATATTTGGTATTTTGGAACACAGATTTTCTCTGACTGTGTCTTGGTTCAGTAACTTCGGGAAAGCAAGATAGGTTTTTTAATATGATGTAATCATTTGGGTTGTCTTGTTGCAGGTACCATATGGTGTTGATGTGTTGGATGCCTCCAGGTGTTAATTTCAATCATTCAACTGGACACATGATGAGAGGTTGAACAGCCATGCTTCCTTTCCTCGTGGAGTTTATATTGTGATTAAATCTGGTTCCCAGACCTTCCTGATTCTGATTCAGCCTTCAAAGTTCAAACCAAAATAGAGGTATTTAATGGCTCTTGGTTTTCCTTCTCAGGTTAAGGAGTTGGGAGTAAAGCATGCTGGAAGAGTATATGAAGAAGGAAATTGAAAGAAGCAAAATAGGCCTGGCACGGTGGCTCGTGCTTGTAATCCCAGCACTTCAGGAGGCCAAGGCAGGAGGATAATTTAAGGTTGGGAGGTCAAGACCAACCTGGCCAACATGGTGTCTCTACTAAAAATACAAAAATTAGCCAGGTGTGGTGGTGCACACCTGTGTTCCCAGCTACTCAGGAGGCTGAGGGAGGAGAATCACTTGAACCCTTGAGGCAGAGGTTGCAGGGAGCCAAGATCATACCATTGCACTCCAGCCTGGGTGACAGAATGAGACTCTGTTTCAAAAAAGAAAGAAAGAGAGAGAGAGAGAGAGAGAGAGAGAGAGAGAGAGAGAGAAAGGGAGGGAGGGAGGGAGGAAGGAAGGAAAGAAGGAAGGCGGGAGGGAGGAAGGGAGGGAAGGAAGAAAAAAAGAGCAAAATAACTTCATCTTCCTGGGGCTCAGTCAGAACCCAGCAATTTCCTGGAGATAGTGGGGTATGGAGAGTTGCTATAATCCATATTTCTCATAAATGTATAAGACTTTGTCATTTGCATTCTATGTGCTAAGCTCATTTCTGATTCTATTTCTCTTCTCTACCTTGGAAATAAACAAAGACCTACTCACATGAGAGCAGGTAAAAGCTCCTTATTTACAGCTTGTTATAGCAAGGGAGTCAGCCATCATAACTTGTGTTTGGCAGAGACTCAAAGGCAGGTAGAAGAGTGGGAAGGTTTCATAGTAACAAAAAGGGAAGACTTCAGGTACACCCTAACAGGAGGCCGTTGGCGTGGAGAAGTTGGAGGCAGCCAACCAGAAACAGGGCGTCCTATGTGACTGATTTGGGTATAATTTTTGGATTTCTCTGGTTAGCCTTGAGTTGGAATCAGGGATTAAAACTAGGGAAGCTGGCAGTTATTAATCAAGTCTTGGCCATTTTGGGCCATTGGGTACAGGGATTATTGTTTGCTAGAGATAATGGGTTGGTTACTACAGATTGTGGGTCAGGGAGGTCTACTTAAAAAAAATTATACATATATATATACACACACATATATGCACACACACAAGTACATATGTAAAGAGAAAGACAGGGAGGGTCTCACTCTGTCACCCAGGCTGGAGTGCAGTAGCACAATCACAGCTCACTCCAGCCTAGACCTCCTGGGCTCGGGTGATCCTCCCACCTCAACCTCCCGAGTAGCTGGGACTATAGGCATGCACCACCATGCACGATCAATTTTTTTTTTTTTTTTTGTATTTTATATAGAGACGGTGTCTCACTATGTTGTCCAGGCTGTTCTTGAACTCTTGGGCTCAAGCGATTTGCCCACTTCAGCCTCCCATAGTGCTGTGATTACAAGCATGAGCCACCATGCCCAGCCTCAGAATTCTACTCTGATAGATGGTCTGGCCATTGTCTTCTATATTCAATATCTCACTTATCATTTTACCTAGGTTGCTTCATGTATTTTAACTTTTAAATCCTTTGTCTTACACATATCTATGAACAGCCATCAATTCTGCAACCTCCGTAGTACATTTTCTAAAAATCTTTAATTACAAAAAGAATACATGTTCATCAAATTGAAAGTTTTAAAAATAGAGTAAACAAAAGGAAAAATAGTTTCATGAACTCCCACCAACCACATTTCTGCTGACAATTTGCTCTATGTTCTTTCTATGCGTATATGTCAGTATAATCTGACAGCACTTGTACATTTGCAACTCTTATAAATAGTTGTCAGTGTGTGCTCCCTGCGCCCCACCCCGGCCTTCTCCCCCAGTTGGGGATTTGCAGAGATAGAGAGTGTTTTTCATTTAACCCTTACTCTCCAAACCTTACATGATATGTCACACCTGGAAGCGTGTTTAATAAGCATTTAGCACAATTGGGAAACTGGGAAATTTCATGTGGTTAAACCCAGTGGGTGGATGGATAAATGGATGAATGGATGGATGGATAAATTGTAATACCTTTAACCATTGTCAATTCTATTTCCCGTAACTAATGATTTAAACATCAAGCTTTTGAACGAACATGTTGTGGCCTCTTGACAGCAGTGGAAACAATTCTGACTTCTGCTCTCAGCTTAGTTATTTCTCCCATTTGTCTGTGACTGATAGCCAATTACCAAATGACAGTGTCAATCCCTTTCATCTATACATGCATTCAACATTTTTATAAAACTACAATCTCCCTGTCACGAGTAGATAGATCATTTTCATTTTTCAATTATTTGAGCTTCAGTTTAGGACTTTGCTTAACGGTTTTGCAAGACATTGATTAGGGAGGTCTTTTTCTTTCCTGATTAAAAGCATGTATGATATCTTCTCTCTAGCTATCTTTTATTTGTATCTAGTAATTGTGAATGTAAATATATGACTATGGTGATCTGTCACATACTATATTATGTGAATTTTTCAGGAAGCAAAATAATTCTTAAAAAATCATTTCAGAAGATTGTCATTAGTCAGACTAAGGATATTGGAAGTAAATCTTATGTAAAATAAATTGTTTTCAATAAAACATTATAATAGAAAATCACTGTTGCCAAGTCCTATCCAATATTCCTCCTATTATAATATCTGTATATAATATCTAGAGAGGAGTTTCTACATAAATTGTCTCTATGGCCATTGTCCTTGGGGCTTAGTCTTTAAAAAACTACAGTTGGTCGTAGCATGAAGAAGAGTACAAACTCAGCCGTCTGAGCCCCCTCTCATTCTAGCTCTGTCTCTTTTAGGTTTTATGATCTCAGATATGTTATCTTCTCTGCTGGAGTCTTAGTTACTTCCTCTGTAAAATGGGGATCGAATACTGTCTTGGAGAAGATAGTCATTCATTGCTTCATTCAATGTACCCTTACTTATGTGTCCAAACCCTGTTGTAGGCAGCGCTATTGGGTGATAGCACAACTCCATGCACAATATGTTCCCATTGTTTTTGATGCTCTGGGGATAAGTAGGATGGAAGCAGGCAGCCGGCTTCTTCAAATCTTCAAATCTTCTGTAGTGAAATTGGCAACTCAAAGATATAAGCCAGTTCCAGGTAACAACAAGCTGTAATTGGAGGTAGAAGTATTGAGGCTCAATACTTTGGTGATTTGATTCTGGGAAACTGAACTGTTCCCTTTCAATTCTCTTCTGGGCAAAATGTAAATAATGGTTTCTGCCTCACTTACGGTCCAGAACTCTCTAGGCGGTTATACCTGTTAGCAGTTTACATTCATGACCATAATCAAATGAGATCATCAAAAGGCATTATGTCTGCACTGACCTTTGTAAACTGTAAATATATAATTGGTGATTAAAATTCATACTTTTTTTTTTTTTTAACTCAGGTTGGTTTGAGGAAAGTCATGTTTTTCAGTTTTTTGGTTAATGTTTCCCAGATGAGTTTTGAAACTCTTCCCTGCACCTAGCCTAGAGTTTATCCACAGCATCAAATGTTTATTGACATTAACTAGGAAGCATTTCAAAAATCCTGAGGTATCTTGCCCTAAGCAATTGAATTGTATGAATCTCTGGGGGCAGAGAAATTAAAAAACTCCCCAGGTGATCTGAATGTGCAGCCAGGGCAGAGAAACACAGCCCCAAGAAATAATTTTCCACTTTAGCACTGGAATTTTGGCCAGAAAACATCCTAAGCATTAGAACTGTTCCAGGTGGGCAGGCAGTGGTTTATCCAACCTCCCTCTCACTTTCAGGAAGGTGGAGGCAGCAGCCATTCTGAGTGCTTAGGCAGGTGGATAGAAGCTCTGCCTCCCATTACAAAACGCCATTGCCAGCATTTAATATTTTCAATGGTAGTAATAAAGTCACTTTTTATCATTGAAGTGCTTCACAGATTCCAGTGTGCTTTCAAATGCATCAACTCATTGAAATAAATGTATTTCGCCCCCACCAATATAAAAATTTTTATAGGAATTTTAGAAAGTATAGAAAAGCTGAAAGAACACATCAAAAAATCTTCCAAATCTGACTACTTAAATACAATCATATTTTGTAAACTTCCTTCTAGCTTTTTGTAACAAATTAGTTAAAATTTTTATCATAAGATTATGTTGTTTAATGTAAAAAGGTTAAATACAGATTTTATAAAGCAAAAAATGAAAGTCTCCGTCCTCCCTTCAACTCCTCGTCTATCCCAACTCCTACCCCACCTTATAAAATTACACTCTTCAGAGTCAGAAGTTGTTAATGGTCTTTATTTGTTTTCTTAATTTAGATGATTTTTATTTTTTTCATTAAAAAAGATTTCCATAGGTTATTGGGGAACAGAAGATTTTTGATTACGTAAGTTCTTCAGTGGTGATTTGTGAGATTTTGGTGGACCCATCACCCAAGCAGTATACGCTGCACCCTGTTTGTAGTCTTTTATCGCTTACCCCCTTTCCACCCTTTCCCCTTGAAGTCTCCAAAGCCCATTGTGTCATTCCTATGCCTTTGCATCCTCATATCTTAGCTCCCACTTATGAGGGAAAACATATGATGTTGATTTTCTATCCCTTAGTGACTCGACTTAGAATATTAGTCTCCAGTCTCATCCAGGTCCCCGCAAATGCCATTAATTCATTCCTTTTCATGGCTGAGTAGTAGTCCCTCATATATAAATACCACAGTTTCTTTATCCACTTGTTGATTCATGGGCATTTAGGTTGGTTCCACATTTTCTGCAATTGTGAATTGTGCTGCTATAAACATGGATGTTCAAATATCTTTTTTGTATAATGACTTGTTTTCCTCTGGTTGATGCCCAGTAGTGGGATTGATGGATCAAATGGTAGTTCTACTTATAGTTCTTTAAGGAATCTCCACAGTGTTTTCCATAGTGGCTGTACTAGTTTTACATTTCCACCAGCAGTGTAGAAGTGTTCCCTGATTACTGCATCCATGCCAACATCTACTATTTTTTTATTCTTAGATTATGGCTATTCTTTTTTTTTTTTTTTTTTTTGAGACGGAGTTTCGCTCTTGTTACCCAGGCTGGAGTGCAATGGCACGATCTCGGCTCACTGCAACCTCCACCTCCTGGGTTCAGGCAACTCTCCTGCCTCAGCTTCCTGAGTAGCTGGGATTACAGGCATGCGCCACCATGCCCAACTAATTTTTTGTATTTTTAGTAGAGACGGGGTTTCACCATGTTGACCTGGATGGTCTCGATTTCTTGACCTCGTGATCCACCCGCCTCGGCCTCCCAAAGTGCTGGGATTACAGGCTTGAGCCACCGCGCCCGGCTAGATTATGGCTATTCTTGCAGAAGTAAGGTAGTATTGCATTGTGGGTTTGATTTGCATTTCCCTGATTGTTAGTGATGTTGAACATTTTTTCATATGTGTGTTGGCCACTTGTATATTGTTGTTTGAGAATTGTCTATGTAACTAAACCCAAGTAACTACAATTCAGATCAAGAGGTAGAACATTTTTATCACCCAGAAGATTTTCTTACGCCTTCCGCTTCCCCATCAGTAACCGTTTTCCTTTTCAGAGGTAAGTGCTCATGTCTACAAAAATGGATTAGTTTTTTGTCTTAACCTTTATTATTTTTTCTTTTTATTTCTTTAAATGAAGTCTCTTATAGATTTATTTCCTCAACAATTTTGTCATTATGGTAGCATTGGCTTTCACCTAGATGACAAGACTTGTCAACACAAATATAAAGTTACAGTTTTCTGTAAGTAGCATCCAGTAGTTAGTCCTATGCTGAATCCAAAACCTCTTATTTTGCATGTCATTCTTTCTAGTGTTCAGTTGCACAGTGGAAAGAGAAAAGGATGGAAGAGCAGAGGAAGAGAAGGTGCTATTTTATCAGGGACAATGAGAGTTTAACACAGCTGGGGAGGCCTCAGGAAACTTACAATCATGGTAAAAGGCAAAGGGGAAGAAATTCTTCACAAGGCTGCAGGAGGGAGAGTCGTCTTAACCTTTATTTAAAGGAATAAAACAGTATATATTTTTGTGTTTCTGCTATCTTTTGTTCAATAACTATGTCTGTAAGATTTATCCATGCTGTTGTGAGTTTTAACAGTTTGTCCTTTTATATTGTGTCATATTTCAAGCTCTGAGCATCCCAACATTTGTTTATCCATTCTGCTATTGATGGACATTTGTGCTGTTTCCAGTTTGGATCTATTATGAACACTCTGCCACGTTATCTCTAGCAGACACACTCATTTCTTTTGTATGTATACCTAGGAGTAAAATTGCTGGGTCACAGGCTAGGTGAATATTTAGCTTTGGTAGATATTTCCATTATTGTCTATGAAAACACATTTTAAAAGTTAAAGTCACTTAACTATTTATTCAGTAAATGGTAAGTGCTACTATGTCTCAGGAAGTCTTAAGTCCTGAGTTGGGGAAGTTCCATGGTTAGTCAACTGAGAGAATCAAAGATGTTAGGGACTGCTTTTTCTTTTTACCCTCTTTAGAGTGTTTTAGAGTATGGAATTTCGTCTTCTCCTTCCTATCCTCATGATCTTAAGATGGTTTCTGCATTTCAGGTATTATATTCATATCATTACAAGACCTCATCCACAAACAAAAAAGGAGGTAAGGAGGAGGGGGAGAGTTCTCCTTGTGTGTGTGTTTTATTTTATTTTTTAATCAGAAAGAAAACTTTCTCATAACATCCCAGCAGGGTTTCCCTCTGGCCCGTTGGCTGGGCTGGGTGATAGCCCACGTCCTAGCAGCAAAATTGGGATGAAGAATTTCCAATGACCAGGTGCAGTGGCTCATGCCTGTGATCCCAGCACTTTGGGAGGCTGAGGGAGGAGGATTGCTTGAGCCCAGGAGGTTGAGGCTGCAGCAAGCTGAGGTAGTGCCACTGCACTCCAGCCTGCGGCATAGAGCGAGACTGTGTTTCAAAAATTTAAAAAGTTTCCAGAATTTTCTTTCTATTTTTTTTTTAGTTTCCAGCATTTTCAACTTATTTAATGAGAAGCATGTTCAGCCAGCAAAACAGAAGAAGAAATGTGGTTATAGACAAGCAACCAACAGTATCTGCCATAGCTATTTTATAGCTGCTTAAACCTGGGTAAGTAACTTACTTACTTTCTGGCTTTTCCATCAGAAAAATGGGAACAATAAAAATTGCTTTAAAGATTCGGGTCAGAACCAAGTGAAACAAAATAACATGTGATGTGATAGGTATCAAATAAATGCTAAGACCCTCCCTTTACACTGTTCTTACTCATATGGTGCTCAGTGTTTGTAATTTCATCCATTGTCCAAATGAAAGTCCAGTTGAGAAAAATGACGGGAGAATGTATTTCACGTTGTGATATGTGTATGTAATTTATAAATTATATCGCTAGAGAAATTGTACTTTATTATTTTAGGATGCAAAAGAGAATGTGGAAGTCTAAATCCGTTAACAGGGAGATGTATTGCAGTTAAATGAATTGTTTTGCTTCACAAATACATGAAAAAATATGGTCATGTGAAGGATATTGGATACCAAATGGACTTTATTTTTAACTGTTTGTTTTAATAGCTCATGAAAATATGGCGGTGCTTTTATGGTTGCAATGAATTTCAGGCACAGGAGGCTTCACTGCAGCTTTTTAGTACTAAATCTTCTTAGTGGAGGAATACAAGACTTAGTATGCTGGTGTCTCTCCGTGCATCCTGGTGGTCAATTCCTCCTTCTGCTGCTATTCACTCTTCTCCAAAAAGTGGAGGCTGTGAGGATGGGTAGAAGGGGTGATAATTTCAAGAGTTGGTGCCTAGGAAAGTATCATCATCCTTCGTGAGCTTCATTTGCTTTTCTCAAGTTTTCTCTCTTTTTCTTTTTTTTTTTTTAGACAGAGCCTGTCTCTTGTCATCCAGGCTGGAGTGCAGTGGTACAACTGTGGCTTACTCAGCTTTGACCTCCTGGGCTCAAGAGATCCTCCTCCTTCAG
This sequence comes from Saimiri boliviensis, assembly GCF_048565385.1. Classification (NCBI taxonomy): domain Eukaryota; kingdom Metazoa; phylum Chordata; class Mammalia; order Primates; family Cebidae; genus Saimiri; species Saimiri boliviensis. The sequence goes on along the minus strand of NC_133451.1, from coordinate 24,221,379 downwards.
CCTCCTCTGTAGCTGGGACTACAGGCCTATGCCATGTTATCTGGCTACTTTGCTTTCTTTTATGTAGAGACAGGGTCTTGCTATGTTGCCCATGCTGGTCTCAAATTCCTAGCTTCAAGTGATCCTCCTCCTTCAGCCTCCCAAAGGGATTACAGGTGTGAACCACTGCACCTGGCCAATTCTCATTTCTGAAATATAAACCTTTTCTTCTTCCTGTGTAGGGTATATGATGGCTTCTTCGTCATTGAGACTTTAAAAGGGGGAAAATTTGGGAGGCCAAGGCAAGAGGATCACGTGAGCCCAGGAGTTTGAGGTCATAGTAAGCTATGACTGTGCCACTGCACTTTAGTCTGGGTGAGAGAGTGATACTTCATCCAAAAAAAAAAAAAAAAGATAAAAGAAAAAAGAGGGAAGACTTTGTGGGTATAAAGACTGTTTTATTGCAATATTAGAAATTCAACTTAACTTTTTATCCATACAAAGGAAATTGAGATTAGCTCATACAACTGAAAAATCTAGGTCATACTGACTTCAGGCGTGGCCAGATCCACAAGCTCAAAATTGTCAACGGATTGGTTTGCCTGGTTCCGGTCTGGCCTGCTTGCCTCTATCGTGGCTTCATTCTCAGACAGGCCAATCTCTAGAGGTGACAAAATACCTGCCAGCAGTTTGTCTTCTTGGCAAAGTCAGCAGAAAAAAATACCTTCTTTCTCTAATAATTCCAGGAAAGGTATCCACTCTTGGGGCCCAGCTAAGGACAGGGCTGGTTCTGAGCCAGAGGGCACCGGTACAGGTAATACAACATTTTCTAGCTGGCATCAGATTGGGCAGTGCGTAATTACACTCTATCTCTTGTTAACCATTCTGAAGTAAGGAAAAGTGGCAAATGGCTGAGCCTGTTGGGCTTTTGGTAACTTTCATTTCGTTCATCTTCATCTTCATTTTTCCCTTACCTTTCTTTTGCCCTTCTAAAATCTCAGTAAGGGGCTGGGTGAGAGTTGATCCTAATCGGGGTAATGAGGGTGATATAGTCACAGTGGTGGTGATTGTGCCTTTGGAAAGTGGGGACTTCATTTTAACAGTCCTAGTTTTCCACTACAAATTCCATTGTCTCCTTTAGTTGTCTTAAAGAGCACGGACGATAGAGCTAGAGCTCCTGGTCTTAAAACCAGGCATCTCAGCTCTGCCCGTATGAGCGGTGTGACTTTGAGCTGTTGCTTAACCTCTCTTTGTCTCAGTTTCTTTACCTATAAAATGAAGACAGCAACAGAAAATTTTTGAGAGAAATGAATTAATATATATAAAAGACTTATGTGGTAGACTGGATTTTTAATTACCTATATGTAATCAGCTATGGGAAGAATGTACCTCCCCATCCCATTTGAACTTAGACTTGATCTTTCTTCTTTAAGGCAGTATCTCACTCTGTCACCCAGGCTAGAGTGCAGTGGCACAATCATAGCTCACTCACTGCAGCCTCGACCATCTGGCTCAAGAGATCCTCCCACCTCAGCCCTCTTGAGGAGCTGAGACTATAGGTGCATTGCCCACACCAGGCAGATTTTTCAATTTTGTGTAGAGATGGAGTCCCACTATATTGCCCAGGCTGGTCTCAAACTCTTGGCTTCAAGCAATCCACCCACCTCAGCCTCCCAAATTGCTGGGATTACAGGCGTGAGTCACTGTGCCTGGCCTTAGGAGTTTCTTAAAGGAAGATTCACAAATGTCCAATAAGCACATGAAGATACTGAACTTCAATAGCCGTCAGAGAAATGCAAACCAAAATCACAATGAGATACCACATCATACCTGCTGGTATAGTTATAATAAAAAAGTCAGATAGGCTGGGCCCAGTGGCTCATGCCTGTAATCCCACACTTTGGGAGGCTAAGGCGGGTGGATCATTTGAGGTCAGGAGTTAAAGACCAGCCTGACTAACACGATGAAACTCCATCTCTACTAAAATGCAAAAATTATTCAGGCATGGTGGTTGACATCTGTAATCCCAGCTACTCAGGAGACTGAGGCAAGAGAATCGTTTGAACCCAGGAGGCGGAGGTTGCAGTGAGTGGAGATCCTGCCACTACACTCCAGCCTGGGCAACAGGGCAAGACTCTGTCTCAAAAAAAAAAAAAAAAAGACCAGATAATAACAAATATTGATGAGTATTTAAAAAAATTAGAATCCTAGGTGCAATGGCTCACACCTATAATCCCAGCACTTTGGGAGGCTGAGGTAGGAGGACTGTTTGAATTTAGGAGTTTGAGACCAGCCTGGGCAGCATAGTAAGACTCCCATCTCTATATTTTAAAAAATAATAAGTGAATAATTAAAAAAAAACCCAGAACCTTCAAATACTGTTGAGAGTATACAAAATAGTGCAGCTGCTCTGAAAAATTGTTCAGCAGTTACTGTAAAAACTGTCTGGAAAATTGTGTGTCAGTTACTCTGAAAGTTAAATTTAGGTTTATCAAATGACCCATCAATTTCACTCCTAGATATAGACCCAAGACAATTGAAATGATATAAATTGGTATAATATTTCTGGGATATAATCCTATTTGACCCATAAATTCTACCTCTGGGAATATATTCTAAGGAAATATATGTTTTCTATTATTTTCCCAGGCTATCCTCAAACTCCTGGGCTCAAGCGATCCTCCCACCTCATCCTCCCAAGTAGCTGGGACTAAAGGCAGGCCCCACTGGATAGAGCTCTAATAAAATATATTCAGACAATAGTGCAAAATACATGTATAAGATGTTCATTGAGGTATTATGTAATAAATTTGGAAATAACCTCAAATATCAATCAATAAGAGGTAAGTTATGACACAGTTTCTCTTAGGCAGTGGAATAACTAGCACTTATTTAAAAGGGCTTTGTTGATGTCTGGGCGTGGTGGGGCACACATGTAATCCCAGCACTTTGGGAGTCTGAGGTGGGTGGATCACTTGAGGCTAGGCATTCGAGACCACCTTGGCCAACATGGTGAAACCCCATCTCTACTAAAAATTCAAAAATTAGCCAGTCATGGTGATAGCCACCTGTAATCCCAGATACTTGGTAGGCTGAGGCAGTAGGATCGCTTGAACCTGGGAGGCAGAGGTTGCAGTGAGCTGGGATTGCACCACCGCACTCCAGTCTGGGCAACAGAGTGAGACTACGTCTCAAAAAACAGAGAGAGAGATAAGAGGATTTGGTGTTACTGGAGCTGATAATCCTTTTACCCTGTAATTGTTATAGGAGATGGAATGAACAGACTAGGACACTTTTTCATATTCACTTACCTCTGGGCCCAGTTCCTAGAAGATACTACACATTTGAAGTAACAAAGGCGAATGTGCAATGTTTTTGAGTTCCTTATCTACAGCTCCTGGTTGTTGGAGGCTATGCTGAGTTGCTTTCTATGTTTCTACTTGACAGTTGGGGCTGAAAGATGCCCTTCAATGTCCCAAATGAGAGAAGAGAATTGTGATTATGAGTGACCAAGGTTCACAATTTCAGCCTGGAGGAAAGTGAATTAAAAAGGTAAAAGAAGCTCCCACCTTGGAAAGGCAATCTCCCCAGGCCTGCGGAAAGAGACCTGCAGGATACCAGAGGCCCCTGGTCTATTCCCAGATCACTGAGAGAGCTTCCCCAACTTGAGACTCAGCAACATCTAGTATCCTACATCTTGGCAGAGGGTTGCAAACAGTAGAGGCGAATGCCTAAACTCTACTTAGCACTGAGTGGTCTTCGCTGCTTTCAGTCCTGAAAATTCTACCATGTTCCAGTGAATCTAAGTACGATGTAGTCTCAGGGTCAGGGTGAGGTAGCCAGCCTAAGTTCTGATAGTTCTTAAGGTATCTGTTGATTGAAAGGGAAGATGTCCATGATGTTAAGTAGAAAAGGAAAGCTGATCACATCAGGACATAGATATGTTCATATGCTTGACCATGTTCACATGTGCATCAAAACATCACATTGCACACCTGAAATACATGCAATTTTAAAAGCTGAAAAAGAGTATATATTGTGATTTGTATTTTTTATATTAAAAGCATGCAAGTTGTTTGTATAGAGAAAACATTTTGATGGACATATGTCCAGCATGGTAACAGTGGCTATCACTGGGTGGTGTGTTTTGGAGGTGATCCTCATTTTCTTTTGTATACTTTGCCGGCATTTTATTTTTACTTTGCAATGAGCATGTATATTATAAACAGAAATAAAAGATGCCAATGTGAGAGGGTCAGGTAGCTATTACTGGCCTCAATAGGTAGACTTTGGAGCCTGGCAGATCAACAGTGACACGTAGCAAAGCACATAACACAAGGGTGGTTCCCGACTGCAGGGCAGAGGACGCTACTTTCTGCCTAACTTTTACCTCTCACCAGACTCGAGGTCATGCATGTCTCCTGAGTTATATGGAAGTTAAAGGAATGTCAGAACCCAGTCTGCTAAATGGAGGACTGCTATGGGCTGAATTGTATCCTGCCCCTTCAAATTCATATGGTGAAGTCCTAACCCATAGTCCTTCAGGATGTAGCCCTATTTGAAGATAGGGACTTTATAGAGGTGCTTAAATTAAGATGAGGGTATGAGGGTAAGCCCTAATCCAATCTGACTGGTGTCCGCTATGGGAAGTTTGGATACACGAAGAGATCCCAGGGATTAACCTACCCAGAGGAAAGGCCACGTGAAGACGCAGCAAGAAGGTGGCCACCTGCAAGCCAAGGAGAGAGGCCTCAGAAGAAGCTGAACCTGCTGACAGCTTGGACTTCCCAGCCTCCAGGTCTGCGAGGAATGAATTGCTGTTGTTGAAGTCACCCAGTCAGTGATACTTTGTTATGACAGCCCTAGAAAACTAATACAAGGATATTCACCATTTTGTGTTTTTGCCCCTTGAAACATATAAATGTTTCAGCCTCAATATTTTCACAGATGCTGTCTTTTTTGCCTTCATTCAGAGTAGTTTTCTTCCACAAATATTTCATAAGAACAACTTCATAATATGTTGTCTCTATTTACGATTCTGCATAATTATGGGCTTCCACAATTTCATTTTATTCCAGTACAGAACATGAATTTATCTAATTAAAAATAGGTGCTTCAGCAAATGATTCATCCTGCAAGTTGAGATATTCTAAAATGCAATTACAGGATTTCAACATTAATATTGTACACCATTTGAGGGCTTATTGTTTAATTTGTTCAGTACTTCCTGTGCTTATGAAAGGATAAATTTCAAGTTTCTCTGTTTGCAAATCGTTTTTCCAATAACTGCATTTTGGTATTTCATTTGACAAACACTTTGATAAAACTTTTTATAAGCCTATGAAAACGTGCTCAACTTTATTATTTATCAGAAACATACCAATTAAAACTACAGTGAGATGCCACTACACCCTAGAATGAGTAATCATAAAGATTGACACTAACAAGTGTTGGCAAAGATAAGTTGCAATTGAAATTCTCAGGCATTGCTTGTAGGAATGCAAAATGGTATAGTGCCTGGCAGCATGGCATTACATTATAAGATTAGATTCATCACCATATGATCCAGAAATTCTACTTCCAGGTATTTACCCAAGAAAAATAAAGACATATGTCCAAATAAAAACATGTACATGATAGTGGGGCATGCTGGTGGATGCCTGTGATCCTAGCCACCCAGGAGGCTGAGGCAGGAGAGTAGCTTGAACTGAGGAGGTGGAGGTTGCAGTGAGCCGAGATCACACCACTGCACCCCAGCCTGGGTGCAGAGCGGGGACAGAGCAGGACTCCATCTCAAAAACAAAAATAAAAACAAAACAAAAAAATACCATGTACATGAATGTTTATTGCAGCATTATTCATCATAGCCCCAACTAAAAAAAACACAAATATCCATCACTATTAAATGGATAAACGAAGTGTGATATATTCATACCACAGGAAATTATTCAGCAATACAAAAAAGGACATAGTACAGACGATAACATGGATACATCTTAAAAATATTATGTTAAGAGAAAGAGGTCAATCACAAAAGATTCCATACTATGTAAATCTACTCACATGAAATTCTATAATATGTAAAACTATAGTGACAGAAGGAGAATCAGTGGTTGCCTGGGGCCAGGGTTATGGGAGCTGAGTAAATATATACAGGTATGAGAAAACTTTCTAGAGTGAAGAATTGCTCTATTTTTTGATTGTGATGGTGGTTAAATGATTAGACACAATTTGCCAAAATTCACCAACTGGGACACTTAAAATCAGTATAAATATTACTTTGAAAGACAAAAAAGAGAAAGCAGTTTCCAACCAGTTTCGAACAACATACAACCAAAATTAAGAGGACTTGTTTATACAAAGGGCAATACAATGGTGGAATACTTACACTGGTATATAAAATAGATATTCAAAGACTTGAACTTTTATTATTATTATTATTATTTTTGAGACGGAGTTTCGCTCTTGTTACCCAGGCTGGCGTGCAATGGCGCGATCTCGGCTCACGGCAACCTCCGCCTCCTGGGTTCAGGCAATTCTCCTGCCTCAGCCTCCTGAGTAGCTGGGACTACAGGCACGGGCCACCATACCCAGCTAATTTTTTTGTGTTTTTAGTAGAGACGGGGTTTCCCCATGTTGACCAGGATGGTCTCGATCTCTTGACCTCGTGATCCACCTGCCTCGGCCCCCCAAAGTGCTGGGATTACAGGCTTGAGCCACTGCACCTGGCCGAACTTTTTTTATTATTATACTTTAAGTTCTGGGATACATGTGCAGAACGTGCAGGTTTGTTATATAGGTATACACATGCCATGGTGGTTTGCTGCATCCATCAACCTGTCATCTACATTAGGTATTTCTCCTAATGCGCTCTTCTAGCCCCCGACCCCTGACAGGCCCTGGTGTGTGATGTTCCTCTCTCTGTGCCCATGTGTTCTCATTGTTCAACTCCCATTTCTGAGTGAGAACATGTGATGTTTGTTTTTCTGTTCCTGTGTGTGTTTGCTGAGAATGATGGTTTCCAGCTTCATCCATGCCCCTGCAAAGGACATGAACTCAGCCTTTTTTGTGGCTGTGTAGTATTCTATGGTGTATATGTGCCACAATTTCTTTATCCAGTCTAACATTGATGGGCATTTGGGTTGGTTCCAAGTCTTTGCTATTGTGAACAGTGCTGCAATAAACATAGGTGTGCATATGTCTTTATAGTAGAATGATTTATAATCCTTTGGGTATATACCCAGTAATGGGATTGCTGGGTCAAATGGTCTTTCTGATTCTAGACCCTTGAAGAATTGCCAGGCTGTCTTCCACAATGGTTGAACTAATTTGCACTCCTCCCAACAGGGTAAAAGTGTTCCTATTTCTGCACATCCTCTCCAGCATCTGTTGTCTCCTGACCTTTTAATAATACCCATTCTAACTGGTATGAGATGGTATCTTACTGTGGTTTTGACTTGCATTTCACTAATAACCAGTGATGATAAACTTTGTTTCATGTTTGTTGGCCACATACATGTTTTCTTTTGAGAATGGTCTGTTCATATCCTTTGCCCACTTTTTGATGGGGTTGTTTTTTTTTCTTGTAAATTTGTTTAAGGACTTGAACATTTTTAAACATCAGATGGGTGACAGGTAGCAGAGAGAAAACACATAATGCCATATGGAAATATGTTTTTATATTCAATGTCAGCACTGTCACAAGATTTTATAGTCCAGTTATTCTGTGCATATGTAAAAAATTTGTAGATTTTGGCAATTACAGTTTCTTTTTGATAATTAAAGAAATTATTTTTTGAAAGTTTAAATACGATTAAAAATTACGTGTATGCCACATCCAATTGCAAATAAATCTCTTACTTTAGTAAGAACACTACTTTTTTCAAAGTTTGTATGTATATTATCACCACAAAAATTAATCATTTTTCTTCAGCATTGAATTCCTTTTTTTTTTTTTTAAGATGGAGTGTTGCTCTGTCACCCAGGCTGGAGTGCAGTGGCATGATCTCGACTCACTGCAGCCTCCATATCTGAGGTCCAAGTGATTCTCCTGTGTCAGCCTCCCAAGTAGCTGAGATTACAGGCACACACCACCACTCTCAGCTAATTTTTTTTTTTTTTTTTTTTTTTGTATTTTTAGTAGAGACAGGCAGGCTGGTCTTGAGCTCCCAACCTCAGAGGATCCACCCCCCTCAGCCTCCCAAAGTGCTGGGATTATATGTGTGAGCCACTGTGCCTGGCTTGAAAATTTAAATTTATTATAGAATAACAGTCATAACAATTCTATATATTAAATCTTCAAGAAAATAAACTTCAAAAGCTTTACTTTGATTTCATGCACTAAGTGGAAAAAATTAAATTATTATTGGACTGAACTGGTTTCCTACTTGAAGCAGCTGATGGCAGTGATATACAATTAGCACCATTCAATGAAAGTTTTTCTTCATCACATATACTGCTATTGTTTTTTCTATATACGCAAGAAAAAAAATGAGGAAAAACAAGCAAAAGTATGAATGTTGTTTGATCTAAAATAAAAGCCATGTGTCAGAGTGATAGTTAAATTCACCTTCTGCAGCTACACATGTTAACAGTCAACTTTAGGCACAGACTTAAAATAACTTTTAGGTTTAAAGGTAGATGCTGATGTTTCTTCAAAAATTTGTATCTATGGCCAGGCATGATGGCTTAACCTGTAATCCCAGCACTTTGGGAGGCCAAGGCAGAGCGATCACTTGAATCCAGGAGTTTAAGACCAGCCTGAACAACAAAGAAAAAAAAATAGCCAGGCATGGTGGCACACACTTGTGGTCCCAGCTTCGTGGGAGACTAAGGCAGGAGGATCACTTGGGCCTGGGAGGTCAAGGCTGCGGTAAGCTGTGTTTGTACCACTCCACTTCAGCCTGGGTGACGGGTGAAAACTTGTCTCAAAAAAAAAAATAATTAAATAAAAACCTAAAAACGTTCATATTATCAGTGATATAATTACAACCCTCATGATGATGTATATGTTGACATATTATGTGCAAATATCCTATCGTCATTAACTTCTTAGTTAACAGATGCTCATTACTTAATTTTTCATTAAATACACACTTTGTAATTCTCAAAGGGGTCAGGAAAAGGAATGGATTATTGGTCATTCTTCAGAATTAAGGGGAGAGTTGTCTTTGCTAAGTATACATCTCATGACTACTAGATGAGATCATGGAAGAAGCTAGAAGTACAATATGGAGGTCTCCCAAAGCCATCCCAGTTAATTTTTTTAGTGAAGTTAAGTTTTAGTGAGGTGAAATGCAAAGATTTTAAGTGTATTCCTCATAGGGTTCTAACAAAGGTATATGCCCATGTAACCCATTCCCAAATAAAGCATAGAATGTTCTCTTTACTCCAGAAAACTCCTTCACTTCCCTTTCTAGTTAATTCCTGCCCCTATGTGGCTTTTTTGGGGGACAGAGTTTTATTCTTTTGCCCAGGCTGGAGTGCAGTAACATGATCTCAGTTCACTGTAATCTCAACCTCACAAGGCTCAGGTGATCCTCCCGCCTCAGCCCCACCACGCAGCTGGGACTACAGGCATGTCCCACCATGACCGGCTGGTTTTTGTATATTTAATAGAAACAGGGTTTGCCCATGTTACCCAGGCTGGTCTCAAATGATCCGCTTGCTTTGGCTTCCCAAAGTACCAGGATTATAGAACTGAGTCACTGTGCCTGGCCTGTAGGTGACTCGTGTTCTGATTTCCATTGCTATGCATTTGTTTTGCTTGTTTAAAAAGTGTATATAAATGGAATCATACAATAGAAATTCTTGTGAGTTTGGCTTCTTTATCTCAACATTATGAAGTAAGATTCAACTACAATACGCATGCATCAATACAGTAGTTTCTTCTTTTTTCTTTTCCTTTTTTAAGATGGAGTCTTACTCTGTTTCTCAGGCTGGAGTGCAGTGGTGTGATCTCAGCTCACTGCAGCCTCCACCTTCTGGGTTCAAGCAATTCTCCTGCCTCAGACCCTTGAGTAGCTGGAATTACAGGCATGCACCACTACACCTGGCTAATTTTTGTATTTTTTTTAGTAAAGATGGGATTTCAACATGTTGGCCAGGCTGGTCTTGAACTCCTGACCTCAAGTGATCTGCCCACCTTGGCCTCCCAAAATGCTGGGATTACAGGCATGAGCCATGGCACCTGGGCCTCTTTTTTCTTTTTCTTTTTCTTTTCTTTTCTTTTCTTTTTTTTTTTTTTGAGACAGAGTTTCGCTCTTGTTACCCAGGCTGGAGTGCAATGGCATGATCCCAGCTCACCGCAACCTCCTCCTCCTCCTGGGTTCAGGCAATTTTCCTGCCTCAGCCTCCTGAGTAGCTGGGATTACAGGCATGCGCCACCATGCCCAGCTGATTTTTTTGTATTTTTAGTAGAGATGGGGTTTCACCATGTTGACCAGGATGGTCTCGATCTCTTGACCTCGTGATCCACCCGCCTTGGCCTCCCAAAGTGCTGGGATTACAGGCGCAAGCCACCGCGCCCGGCCCTCTTTTTTCATTTTTAAACTGCTGAGTGATATTCTGTTCCAGGAATCTATCACAATTTATTTATCCATTTTCCTACTGATGAGTATCTGTGTTATTTTCAGTTGTATCAGATTTTTCTTTGGGAGTTAATACTTTTTGTGTCCTGTCTAAAAAGAGTCACATTCTCAAAAGTGTTATTGGATAAGCATAAGTTTTAAATGTTGTTGGAGTCTAGTGTATCAATTTTTTTTTAATGGTTGGCGCTTTTGTGTTCTTTCTAAGAAATCTTTGCTTACCCCAAGACTGCAAAGACTTTGTTCTATGTTATTTTCTAGAAGCATTATAGTTCTAGCTTTTATATTTAGATGAATGCTCTATCTCAAGTTACTGTTTATGAGTAATGTGAGGTAGGAATTGGAATGGTTACTTTTTATCTATATTAGGCAACTTTTTTGAGTCTAATTTTTTTTGAGTCTAATGTGTACCCCCTCTACAAAGTGATTAAAGGCTACCTCAGAGTAGAACTGAATAAAATACATAACTTACGAATATTAGCATTTAGCACAGAGTAGGTGTAGAACAATGCATTTCAACAAAGATCATGTTATATTTTTGCGGGACCCTTTGAATGTCCTACAAATAGTCCTGCCCATATTCTCAGGTCCTTTTAATGTGCAACACCCTCAATTAACATGCACACAAGTAATCATAATTGGCACTTTATGCAAATTCCACTAACTCTTTGAGCAAGTATGATCTTCATTTTGAAGATCGTATTTCATGATTAAACAGGCTGGGAAAACATAAATAACTTGCCCAAGGAAACAGCTAGTAAGTGGTAAGTGGTGTTCCAAATTAGGTCCAAGTTCAAAGCTCACATCATATTCACTACATTCCTTTTACTTTTTTCTTTTCTTTTTTGAGACAGGATCTCACTCTGTCACGCAGGCTAGAGTTCAGTGTGCCATCATAGCTCACTGCAGCCTCAACCTCCTGCGCTCGAGCGGTCCTCCCACCTCTGCCTCTGGAGTCACTGGAACTACAGGCGTGCACCACGACACTTGGTTAGTGCCTTCGACCTCTTAATTGGGCCCGACATTCATGTTAACATGTTCTTTTGGAGTCATCTGGATGTGTTGTGAGCAGCACTTAGAGGTAACCCTCATCTTCAGTCTGTTTGAAACATCATTTTCCTGGTGTATCTTCTTTTGTTTGGTTTTATTTTGTTTTCGAGACAGAGTCTCACTCTGTCACCCAAGCTGGAGAGCAGTGGCGAGATCTCAGCTCACTGCAGTCTCTGCCTCCTGGGTTCAAGCAATTCTCTGCTTCAGCCTCCCGAGTAGCTGGGATTACAGGCACCCACCACCACACCCATCTAATTTTAGTATTTTTAGTAAAGATGGGGTTTCACCATCTTGACCAGGCTGGTCTTGAACTCCTGACCTCATGATCCATCCACGTCTGCCTCCCAAAGTGCTAGGATTACAGGCATGAGCCACCATACCTGGCCCTCCTGGTGCATCTTCTACCACGATCCTGATGCTCTGTTGGCAGTCTGCAAATGACCTCGTGTGTCTCTTCGACACCTTAGTCTTCTCCATTTGGTCACATTCCCCTCTGCTGTCCATCCGTGGTTCACACCCAGGGAAGTGCAGCCCTCCAGGGAGTACCTGGAAATGTGGAGTGGGTATTTTGACCTGCTGCACTGAGTGGGCAGGATTCAAGGATACTGAACATCATACCATGCAAGGAGCAGACCGGCAAAAGGAGTCCTTCAGCCCAGTAGGCCAATAGTACGCCTTCCCCCAATCAGGGTTGGCTAAATCCAAACGGTCTTTAAGGATCCAGTTTCCTCTGTGAGGCTTTCTCTGCCCAGCCAGGCCCCAAGTTATCGCTGCCTCTTGATTGACTACCTGCTAACACTACTTCTGCTGCTCCTGTAGAGACTGAAGTCCTGTGTTGTCTGGTTTCCTTCTCTTCTGGGTGCCTTTCTGCTGAAACACATTGGAGGCGCTCTGGCTTTAGGAAGCACTTCATGAAGTGCTGGATAGGTGAGTAGCAAAAAATAATTTTAAAAGGCCTCAGTCAGTAGAGCCGTAGGAATGTCTTCAGGGGTTATAGGCAGAGAGACAGGAACAGCGGCCTTTAGAGTACAAATACGTATGCTGTCGGTGGCTGTGAGAGACCTCAGGGCAGGGATGGGTGCAGCGGAAGCCTTCAGCCATGGCTGACCCTTGCCTAGAGCTCAAGGCAGCAACGGAGATTTGAGAGAGCCGAAACCAGCTGTCAGCACTCAGTTCTGCACGGGCAGTCCCTGTGATTCATGTACCAGGCCATTAATCCAGTAAGAAGCCACTCAGTGGGCAGATGAACAAAAACAGAGGCCCTTCTGAGAGCCATAAATTCACTCTCCTAACAGCTTTATATACTTGAAAGTGAAGGGTATTCCAGAAGCACCGTGGAAATGACTCAGAGACCCAGTTCGTAACAGAAAACTGGGAAATTCAATTTTGTTGCTAACAAATTTTGTAAAGGTGGCTAGTTTGGCACAGAGATGAATAAAAAGCCAGGTCTTAATCTTTCAGGAGTTCAAAAACTGGGAAGAGTAAGTCTCCCATTCTACTTTTTCCTCCTGCACCTCCATATCTAATCCTAAGAATCATTCCCTTAATACTCTTGTATTAGTCCGTTTTCACACCGCTATAAAGAACTTTCTGAGACTGGGTAATTTATAAAGGAAAGAGGTTTAATTGACTCACAGTTTCTGGGGAGGCCTCAGGAAACTTATAATCACAGCAGAAGAGGAAGTAACCATGTCTTACATGGCAGCAGGCAAGAGACAGCAGGTGTCAGTGCAGGATTCTACAGTTTATAAAACCATCAGATCTCTTGAGAATTCACTCACTATCACAAGAACAGAATGGGGGAAGCCACCCCCGCAATCCAATCACTTCCTACCAGGTCTCTCCCTAAACACCTGAGGATTACAATTCAAGACGGGATTTGGGTGAGAACGCAAAACCTAACCATATCAGTCCTCTCCAGACTCTCTCCTCTTCTTCAGCCCTCTGCAGCTGCCAGGCTTTCCCAATGTCTGCATGATGGTCTCAACACTCCTTACCTGGTTTCCCTCATTGCCCCTGCCCCATTCTGTTTCAGCATCACACATCAGCAGATTCATGTTTCCAAAAAGGCAATCTGATTTTATTGCTCAGTAACAGATGTGAAGCCGTTTAATGATGCTCTGTTGTTTTAAGGAAAAATTCAGACCTCTTACAAAAGCCCTTCCCCATCATGGCTCTGTTTGCCTCTCCGGCCTTTCCTCAGTTTTGGTTTCCAGTCCAGACAAAGTGACTCTTTGCCTGGTTCCCAGACCTCTATGCTCCTGCCTGTTGCTTCCTCCCACCGTGTGTGCCAGCCCCCAATTCTGCTAACTGTACTTTCAAGATGCAGCCTGGGCACTATCTCCTCCTCCCCATTGTATCCCCTGGGTGAGGGGTGTCTCCTATGTGTGCTTCCACCACCCCTACCCATTCTCACTTGTCACACGCACCCTATCTGACTCTTTGTTCTTCTCTCTTAGCTGACTTTGATTTTCTCAACTAAACAACAAGCACTAGATCTGATTCATTGTTGACTGCTCAGCACCTAGGAGAGCACCTGGCACCTGGCACCTGCTAGGCACATTATAAGTGTTTGCTGAATTTATTTGAATGAGTGCCTATGCAAGGTCATAATAAATAAGACAAGAATAGCTTATTCAGAGATGACTGTAATGCACATTTATCTCTCTCTTGTCCCTGGGTTGCTTCTGATGCGGCACTTGGAAAAGCTGTGATGGATAATTGAATGCCTCATTGTTCTTGAATGATGTATGGAAGTGGCATGATCTTAGAAAAGAGACAAAGTTTGTTATCTTTGGGGAAATCAAAATACAAGTCTCCAATATAATTCTATCTCACAAATGATACAAGCATGCATGTTCAAAGTAATATACACATCGAAGCTCTATAATGCAGTAGGTTGGATATTTTGGTTAAGTACTTGAGTTTTTTGAAGATTTTTTTTTTTAACATTTTTACTTTTCTTTCTTTTCTTTCTTTTTTTTTTTTTAACAGAGATGGGGTTTCATCATGTTGGCCTGCTTGGTCTCAAGCTCCTGGCCTGTGATCCACCTGCCCTGGCCTCCCACAGTGTGGGGAGTGCAGTGTGAGCCACCACACCCGACTGAAACATCATGATTTTATTAAGCAAACTGCCTTGCTTTTGAGTCAGCTTTACTTATTTGGTGGCCCCAGATATCCTTTGGTATGTGGCTGCCACTCTCTGCCTTTGTCTTCACATGACCTTCTCTTCTGCTCTTATAAGGGCATGTCATTGGATTTAGGTAATGACCTAGGTGACCCAGAATGGTCCCATCTTGTGCTACTTAATTACAGTTACAAAGATTCTTTTTTTCAAATAGAGTCACATTAATCGGTTCTAGAGATTGGGGTGACCATGCTTTTGTGGGGGAAGGGTAGCACAATTCACCCCATTATCAAAAACACATTATAAAAGCCATTGGGATAGAATTCCAGGAGTTTTCAATGATCATTTAATCTTAATTATAAATTACTATTTTGAAGTGCTCCAGAGGGGTCTTATGTCCTCAGTTTGGAAGTGGCTGCTACTGGATGAGCACCGAGAATTAATATTGCATATGGATACCACCTGTTGGTTGCTAAGATTCACAACTGGTAGACTTGGAGGTCACACAGTATAATAGCATGCAGCAGCACAGATAATAAACTTGATCACGTGAAACTCCACTTGTTATCAGCACACTGAAAATACAGAATGGCTATTCAAATACAGCTCCCTTCCCTCTCTGAGCCTCAGTTTCTTTACCTGCAAAGGTGAAGATTTCTTCACTCATTCCTTCATTTATTAAAACACTATTATTTGGACATCCACAAGGTGATAGTGGCTGGGGCTGCAATGAGTTTCTTATCTATCATTCCTTTTTGTAAGTTTGTCATATGGATTAAATGGAATAATTCAAATAAAGGATCTTGTGCAGGAGTTATTGTTAACCTTAAATTATATTTGATCCAAATATCTAATTAGAGTGGCCTGCCTTGACACTTGGTCTTACATGTTGAAGATCTATAGCTCTTTTTCTTTCTTTCTAAGAAACTAAAAAAAAAAAAAATTTTAAGAGACAAAGGCTACTATGTTGTCTAGGCTGTACTTGAACTTCTGAGCTCAAGGGATCTTCCTGTCTCAGGCTCCTAAGCAACTGAGACTATACGTTTCTATACACTTTTTTTTTTTTTTTTAAATACTTGTTAGCTCTTACTCTCTACTCTTCCCTCTGGCCTGCAGAAGTTACATAACACCTCATCTAGCTCACTTAACTATTTGGTACCCAGTTATTGGGTACCAAGAATTTCAAAGCAAAAAGAGAAAAGGGGTCTGGTGATAACCTTTCCTTTTCCTTCTTCCACCCCATTCTAAATTCCCTTATTTAGTGCCATCTAGAAGAGACCTTTCAACACCATCGAATATCTTTTACACGCTGAATAAGATACTAAATGTTGAATATACAAAAACAAGGAACTGTAGTCTTGAGAAGCGAAGTAAATCCTAAAAATGGACCAGGCAGAATTCAGTGTCTCTAAGAGGATGTTTTTCACTGAATGGTTGAAGCAGTGTTTGGAAAAACACAGGTCTCATGATTTTTATAAATTCAAATGCAACACAGAGTCACATGGGGATAGAATTTTCCTGGATGTCTGAATAATCTGCTAACCAGCTTTTCGCTTCCTTCTGTGTTCACTTTTTCTTCACCTGGACATCTCCTGACATCCTCAGAAGGAACCGTTTCTAAGCTATAAAGAACTTGGAATGTCTTTTTCAAAAGTACAATTTCGAACATTCAAGGAATTTCAAGAAATGTACTATTTGCCTAAGGGTCGATGATTTAAAAGATCTCTCTTGCCATGCCTTCAAATAAGCTGGTGATTGGAAAGCTGATGCATGAGAAGAAGGCATTCTTATTCTACATTGACGTTTCAGAGGAGGAAGCTAGTTAGGGGAATATTTTCCTCCCTAACATTTTATTCCTGCTGAAATAAGTCAAAATACCCAATGTTCTTTGTATTCAAAGGTGACACTGGTACCAGCATGACTGTCAACTGCCATCAATCCTCGGCATTTGGAAGCAGTGTCACAGTGCTTTAACTTGCTTTTCACTTTGCTCAGCATGTCTTTGAAGCATCACCTCTATTCATCTCATCCAAAGCTACTGTTAACTACATTGCACTATTTCAGCAGGAAATCAGCTAAATACTTAAAAGCTAGTGGTCCAGCCTCCTTCTTGTTGAGGATATAAGCCTGTCTTTCAGAGAGACAACATCAACATGCCCTGAGTGCATGTGTCACTTCAGATTCCTGGACCTTGTCCCCAGACCAACAGATTCAGAAACTCCGGGAGAAGATCGGGTAATGCTCATTTTAAACAAATGCCCCCTGGTGATTCCTCTGCAATGATGGTTACGACTTTTGAGTTGAGGGCTTTTGTAGTCATCAACTATAGTTTTGTTGAGCCATGTGTATTCATTTACACACAGGGACATCCAATGGTCTGCAGAAGCCAGTTCCAAGAAATATACCTGAGCATCTCCACAAACAGGAATTCTGTTCATCTGATTCAAATCTTCCCAGAAGATTCTCTGTCCCTTACATATATTATGGCCTATATGTGGAAAATGTTCCAGTTGCAATCAAGTATAACTTTCTAAATGGCTGGGTAGATCCTGAATAAAGAGAACACATGAAATTCAACGCTAACATACTTTGAAAGAAGAGGAGCTTGAGTAGTGAGAATAGAAATGATAACCTTCTACAGAAAGGGGAAGAATATCCTTAGGTTGGCTGATACACAGGCAGGAACTATTTCTGGTATATGTTGAGAAAATAAAAATAAGTGCAACATGTTAGGCATGTTTCTTTTTAAACAGGTGGGGGCCGGGCTCAGTGGCTCATGCCTGTCATCCCAACACTTCGGGATGCTGAGGTGGGTGGGTCATGAGGTCACGAGATCGAGACCATCCTGGCCAACATGGTGAAGCCCCGTCTCTACTAAAAATACAAAAATTAGCTGGGTGTGGTGCCATAATAGTACAGAGCATATAATCGGGAGTCTGAGGCAGGAGAATTGCTTGAACCCGGGAGGCAGAGGTTGCAGCAAGCCAAGGTCGCACCACTGCACTCCAGCCTGGCACTTGGCAACACAGCGAGACTCTGTTTTTTAAAAAAAAAAAAGAAAAAAAAGAAAGAAACAGGTGGACGCCCAGCCCTGCTCAGGGCAGGTTGCATTTCCTTTTCTGGCTGCCTAGATACAGTGGCACTGGCTCAGATCTCCATTTCCATCTGCACTGGTTCCACAACCACAGACAGCAGTTCTGCCCAAGGAATTTTTTTATCCTTTTTTTTCTTTTTTTCTTTTTCTTTCTTTTTTTTTTTTTTTTTGAGACAAGGGTCTCGCTCTGTCACCCAGGCTGGACTGCAGTGGTGAGATCTCGGCTCACTGCAACCTCCATGTCCTGGGTTCAAGTGATTCTCCCGCCTCGGCCTTCCAAATAGCTGGGATTACGGGCACCCACCACCATGCCTAGCTAATTTTTGTATTTTTAGTAGAGATGGGGTTTCACCGTGATTGTCAGGCTGGTCTCAAACTCCTGACCTCAGGTGATCTGCCCGTCTTGGCCTCCCAGAGTGATGGGATTTATAGGTGTAAGCTACTGTGCCTGGACAATTTTTTTTAACTTTTGATTTTGAAAAATGGATAGTTTTATAGAAAATTGCAATATATATGTGTGTGTGTGTGTGTGTGTGTGTGTATGGAGGTTCCATTTACCCTGCACCTAGCTGCCCCAGTGTTAACATCTGGCACAGCTACCGTACAGGAACAAAACCAGGAAATTGGAAATTGACACTGGTTATTTGTACAATCTACAGAGCATATTTAGATTTCATTAGTTTTGTATACACTGTGTGTGTGTGTGTGTCTGTGTGTGTGTGTGTGTGCTGCTCTCTGCAATTTTATCAAATGTATAGATTAGTATAACCACTACCACAACTGAGCTACAGAATTGTTCGGTTACCACGAGGATCCCTTCACAGCCATACCTAGCCCCTTCCACCCATTCCCTAACCCCAGCAATGGCTAGTCTGTTCTTCATCTCTGTGATATTCCACAATTATGTTTAATAGCATTTTAAAGCCTTGAGGAAACTTGCAACCACGCTGAGCTTCCTGCCTGGACTGTCCAAGTTGTCTCTCAGGGTACCAATTACTGCTTTCATTAGTACTCTCATTACAAAGTTGCATAAATTTCTAGTGGTCTGACTATAATTCTAATATTCCTGAAAGCAGTATTTTTAATGTTCACTTTTGCTGAGTGTGTGGTTTTCAGCAACATCTATTCTGCATCGCCACAGAAATATTTGTATAGTGGCTGAAACATAACAGAGGTTCATTTTTTTAACTCACAGAAGAGTCCAAGGAAGATGTTCTGCCTGGCAAGCATTTTTTTTCTGCACTATTCTTGTTCATAAACTTTCAAACCAGCTGGGTGCAGTGGCTCATGCCTGTAATTCCTGCACTTTGGGAGGCCAAAGGGAGTGGATTCCTTGAGCTGAGGAGTTCAAGACCAGCCTGGGCAACATGACTAAACCCTGTCTCTACTAAAAATACAAAAAATTAGCTGGGCCTAGTGGCTCATGCCTATAGTCCGAGCTACTTGTGGGGCCGAGGTAGGAGCATGGCTTGAACCCAGGTGGTCGACGCTGCAGTGAGTCAAGATGGAGCCACTGCACTCCAGCCTGGGTGACAAAGTGAGACCTTGTCTCAAAAAAAAAACCCAAAAAACAAACAAAAAAAACCCTTTTGAACATGTTCTTTGTTATCAACTTTGAACCTGAACCTAATGTCATTTTTAAAAATTACACATTACAATCTGTGTTATTTCATTTTAACAGATCATATCGTCAATCAGACATCATTTAAAAGCATTTCTAAACCATTTAGATTTTAAGACATTTCTAGATGATGATGACGACTGCATTTTATAGAACATAACTGTCTCATCCACCACTACACATGCCTGAGTGATTCCTTTCATGCAAAGGCTCCCCTCCTGGCTCTCTCTAGCCTCTCTTACTCCCATCCTTTCCCCCAGCCAGTCCTCTTTTCTTCCTTCTCTTAGGGGAAGGCAGGGGTAAGACTGCCCTGGGCCACAGCTGACGGTAGAGAAATCTGGCCAGTTCTGAATGCTATGGAGGAAGCTCATTTGGCAATGTCTCTAACTTAGACTTTAACACTGATAAAGATGATATCTTAGCCTCTATCTGTGATCTCATTTGTCTTATTTCTATTTATTTACCTATTTATTTTATTGTACTTTAGGTTCTGGGGTGCATGTGCAGATCGTGCAGGGTTGTGGCATAGGTACCCACATGGCAAGGTGGTTTGCTGCCTCCATCCCCCTGTCACCCACATCTGGCATTTCTCCCCATGTTATCCCTCCCAAACCTCCCCACTCCCTGCTGTCCCTCTGCTAGCCCCCACCAACAGATGCCAGTGTGTGATGCTCCCCTCCCTGTGTCCATGTGTTCGCATTGTCCAACACCTGCCTATGAGTGAGAACATGTGGTGTTTGACTTTCTGTTCTTGTGTCACTTTGCTGAGAATAATGGTGTCCAGATTCATCCATGTCCCTACAAAGGACACAAACTCATTGTTTTTTATGGCTGCATAGTATTCCATGGTGTATATGTGCCACATTTTCCTTGTCCAGTCTATCATTGATGGGCATTTGGGTTGGTTCCAGGTCTTTGCTATTGTAAACAGTGCCACAGTGAACATACGTGTGCATGTCTTTATAGTAGAACGATTTACAATCCTTTGGCTGTATACCCAGTAATGGGATTGCTGGGTCAAATGGAATTTCTATTTCTAGATCCTTGAGGAATCGCCACACTGTCTTCCACAATGATTGAACTAATTTACACTCCCACCAACAGTGTAAAAGTGTTCCTATTTCTCCACATCCTCTTATTTCTTAATTCGTTCAAAACCTGAATGGGAAAAGCAATTTTTATTTATTGGGATCTACTCAAAGTTCCCAAGAAACCATACACACACACACACACACACACACACACACACACAGACACACACACACACGAGTTTTGTGATGATACAATTCAAAGGATAAAAGTTGCTTTTGGTTGTTTTACTAATGCAATGGTAGGGAGTATAGGTGGAAAGGAAGGGATATTGAAATAGCTAAAGAAGTTTTTAAAAATATCTAAACAGAGTAGAAAGAATGAGGTGAGTGCTCAGTGTGGTTTCTGTTCTTAGGATAGGATAGTGCCTCTCAAACTGTGATAGTGCCAAAGAAATGCCTGGGGATGTTGGAATTCCTATGATGAGCATTAGATCTACAGTGGGGTCCAGCTTCCATGTTTCCAATACACTCCAATATGCCTCTGGCCCACAGACAGCACCTGAGCTACAAGGCTGTAAGGCATCACGAATCACTACCTTTTGCAGGAAATAATGACTCATCAACCTATTTATTTATTTATTTATTATTATTTTTTGAGAGGAAGTCTCACTCTGTTACCCAGGCTGGAGTGCAGTGGCTCATTCTCGGCTCACTGCAACCTCTGCCTCTAGGGTCCAAGCGATTCTCCTGCTTCAGCCTCCTGAGTAGCTAGGACCACAGGCAAGTGCCACCACACCCGGCTAATTTTTTGTATTTTTAGTAGAGGTGGGGTTTCACTGTGTTAGCCAGGATGGTCTCGATCTCCTGACCTAGTGACCCACCCACCTCGGCCTCCCAAAGTGCTGGGATTACAGGCATGAGCCACCATACCCAGCCTATTTATTATTATTTTCTGTGAGGAAGGAGGAGAGAGGAAGGAAGAAGGGAAAAGTGGGGAAAAGGAGATTTAAAAAGGGAAGAGAAAAAGAGGGGGAGCTCGACCTATTTTTCTTGAAGCAAATTTATGCAAATAATTATTCTGCTTAATCAAATATTTAGGATGCTCCAGTCTCCTAAATGCACATCCATCTGGATAGCATTTCATACCTGCCTATGTCACTTACCTGCCGCCACTTCTAATGCCCACCCCCCACTTCATGAAGTTTTCACTTCTTTCCAACTCTCCCCAAAATGGAATGACTTAAAATGACCACCATTTATTTCTGTCACAGTTCTATGAGTAACAGTTTGAACGGGGCTCAGCTGGGCCATTCTACTGGTCTTGACTGAGCTCGAGTGTGAATCTACGGGCAGCTGCAGGGAGCTGGATTGCCATGTCTCTGGCAGTGCCGGCTGTTGACTGGGACGCTGGAGAGGACTAGGCCACGTGTTTCTCAGCATCCACCTGGCTAGACCAGGCTTGTTCACCTGGTGACAGAAATGTTCCAAGTACAGTCAGCCTTCCATATCCATGTGTTCTGCATCTCTGGTTTCAACCAACTGCAGATAGAAAATACTCAGGAAAAGCATTGAGCCTGTACTGAACACATATAGACTTTTTTCTTGTCATGATTCCCAAACAATTTAGTATAACAACTATTTACATAGCATTTACATTGTATTAGGTAACTTAACTAATCTAGAAATGATTTAAAAGATACAAAAGGATGTGCATAGGTTATATGTGAACACTGCAGTATTTTAAGTAAGAGACTGGAGTGTCCATTGAGGTCCTGGAACCAATCCCCCACAGATACAGAGGGATGATTGCACAACATTCGGGTCAGCCCAGATGTGAAAGCCCTTTGCATGCCTCTACCTGAATCACATTTGCTGCCACCCATCCCACGGGTCACAGCCAGTGGCATGACCAAGTCCAGAGTCAGAGTAAGACAGGATTGCCTAAGGTCGTGGATGCTGGGTGTAGAAAGCATTTGTGGGGGCTTTTGCAATCAGGCTGTTTGAGTTGAAATTGGCCTTTGAAGCCTGTTTCAGAAAGGCCTGTCAAGCTTCTTTTTATCACCACACTATTCCTCCTACACTGTCCTCCTCCTGGAACCCTCTTTCTACTTATCTTTGGACAGAGCCCTAGTCCCTCTGCTTTTTTTTTTTTTTTTTTTTTTTTGACACAGGGGAATGTTCTTTTGCCCAGGCTCTGGAGTGCAGTAGCACAATCATGGCTTACTGTAGCCTTAAACACCTGGGCTACAGCGATCCTCCCACCTCAGCCTCCGGAGTAAATGGGACTACAGGGATGTGCCACCATGCTTGGCTAATCTTTGATTTTTTGTAGACATGGAGTCTCACTATGTTGCTCAGGCTGGTCTTCAACTCCTAGGCTTAAGTGATCCTCCTGCCTCAGCCTCCCAAAGTGGTGGGATTACTATTTATTTATGCTACTTGATATGTTTTTAATTCCATGTCAAGTGGGTTTTCTTACTGACTCCTTATAAAGGAGGAAAGTGAAGCATAGAAGGGGGAAGTAACTTGTTTAGGAAGCTGCATAGCCAAGATTGGAGCTCATATCTCTTGAACCTAAGAGGCTGGCCTTTTCAACTAGTCTTATAATTGAAAACTAATGGTTATAAATGACCCACATGCAGATAATGAAGAATTGGCCAGGGAGTGTGTGTTTGCCCACTTGTTGGGACTGCAAATCAGGCTTTAGGGGTAGAAGAAGATCTCAGGGTTCAGGGATATTTGGATCTCAGGTTTGAACTCAGATCTTTGAGTTCACCAATGTTTCTCAGTTCTCTTAGAGATAATCAGGCTCTGTTGAGCTGAATCATTATAGCAGTCTCACAAAAGGCTAAACAAATAAAAAAGACTAGAATGCTAATTTATTAGTGTCTATGGATTTAGAGAACACACCAGCACAGATGTCAGATGGTCAGAATGGCCAACAGGGAAACTAAGTTGAGATGGGAAGATTGCAAGGTGAGTTTATTTCCTGCCTCCTTGCAAAAAAGGATTTGAGTCCAATGCAATGGGAGCTGCTATTTTTAAGGAATACAGTCACCACTGAGGCATGGTGAGTCAGTCTCAATTAAAAGGCTGTATTTGCCAAGCTGGCAGGAAAACTCACTGAGTCATCAGTACTCTATCTCTCTTGGACAATGCTGGAGAAAGTCTTTTCTCTCAACTCTCCATTTTCAAAATTCCATTGAAACATCAGTATCAGGCTTCACTTCATTGGCTTGGGATCGTGAAGTTGTTCTGTTGACTCTGATTATTCCCTGCCCAGCATTACGGTTGCAGTTTGTGCAGCTATCACCAGGGAACGGCAAAGCCTCAGGCTTAATTATGTAGGAAAGAGGTGATTGGTCAGTCTTTCTGTTGATATAAATAATTCAGGAAAAGTAACATAACTAAGTGAAGTGAATGATGCTTTTTCTAGAAAAAAAAATTTTACTTATAAAAAATGTGGTACACAGTTGGGATTGTGAAGGAAAGAAATGCAAAAATCTGGTCTAAGAGTCAAGATTGAGGGCAGGAGAAAGAAATGACCCAAGATGTCTTAACTGTCAAGGGGTTTAATTTAGGGAACGGGGTGTTTACAAAGTCATTGGAAGGTCTAAGGGTGTGGGCTTTAGATTAGGTTTCTAGAAATGACTCCCAGAATAAAGCAGAAGTGACCCACCAGAAGAGCCACCACCTCTGAGGCCACCACTAGGGCTACTGATTTCAACTATGAGACTGTGATCCTGTGTCAGGAAGCCACACTGAGCAAGCAGCTTGCATTCAAAATGGGTTTCAAGCTGTAACCTTGAAGCAAACTGCAGAAACCTTTTCCCTTAATCTGCAAAAAAACAGACTCCACATCCCTCTTTCTCACCGCATACACGCCCTTCACATTTATCTAACGAAACACTAGTATCGACGTAGGTGCCTTCTTAGAAGTTCCGGGGGCTAATCTTGAGATGGGCAGATCAAGCCTCGAGACCCCGCTACAAAATTCCAGAGGTTACCTCAAGGTGGCTAGTGAACAACCTTGCCATTGTGGAGAGGATGTCAGCCCATGCTCGAGGTAGACTGAGACCCAAGATAGCCACGGGCACGAGACACACAGGCGTTGTATTCAGCACAATTCTTGCATGCCTTCCCTACGAAGTTTCCCCTTTTAAAACCCTTGCCCCTTGCCTTTCCCTGCAAATTCGAAGTGGTCATGTTGGATGGGAATCCAGCCACTTCCCCATGACTAGTTTTGGTTAATAAAGTCACTTTCTTTCCACCAGACCTCGCTCTTGTTGAACTCTGCAGGTGACAAGCAAGCGGATCTGCATTTGGTTACAACACGGCTCCTCACGCTGCCTCTAGACATGCAGAAGGCTGGAGAATGGATGCAGAAAGGCTGAAAAGCCTCCTGTGCCTACTACCCTGTTTGCCAGTGACAACAAGACTTGTCCTGGAGCAGGAAGTTGGCCTCCACCGGATCCACCTTCCAAATCTCAGTTGAGTCTAATTTAATTGGCCACTTGATGTGTTTCTGGAATGCCAGTTGGGAGGGAGCCTGGAGAATACAGTTTGTCGTTTTGTAGCCCCTGGTAT
Organism: Saimiri boliviensis; assembly: GCF_048565385.1. Lineage (NCBI taxonomy): Eukaryota > Metazoa > Chordata > Mammalia > Primates > Cebidae > Saimiri > Saimiri boliviensis. The sequence goes on along the minus strand of NC_133451.1, from coordinate 24,196,304 downwards.
GGTTGGCTGGAAGGAGTTGGAGGGAACCAGCCCTCACTCTCCACACATCTAGGATTAAGTGGCTTACTCACCACCATGGCGACGAATAGTTGTCTCAGCTGTGATCAGCAGCCTTCACATTTGCCAAGGGCTCCCTCTCCACCACGTGGTCATTGCCTTCCCTCTCTATTATTACTTCCTTTCATAGAAGAATCAGCTGAAGCCGAGAGGCGTGGGATATTTTGCACAAACTTAGGCTGGAGGAAGAAGGGGAGCCAGGCTCGGAACTCCATCTGTCTGATTCCAGAGACTGCAGTCCCCACTAGCACTTGATCCTCCCGCCAGCTGCCATCTCTCCAAGTCAAAGGCCCCTGAAGCTCTCCCTCACTCTGTTTCAAGTGGTAACAAGCCCCAGGCTCCAGGCCTGTTCACCGACTCCTGACAAATCTCCTACAGCTTTTCCCTTGCTCCTGCTTTTACCAGAAATTATAAGGATTTCAGCAGTGTCAGTGCTTAGAGGAAGTTTCTCTACCTACCTCTCCTTCCTCTGGGGAGAAGACTGCTTTACTCATTCTGGGAAGGTCTTAAATGACCTTCTGCTACATCCACAGACTTTATTTCATCTCTCTCCATTAGAAATAAACATGAAGGCAAGACCATGACTTCTGAGTTCTTTTAGTCTCCACGGAATGTAACTACATTTTTTTTTTCTTTTTCTACTCACAGGAGACTTCTCTCAGCAACCTAGTTACTGATTCTATTACTCCCTCACTCTCCACTTCCAACTGCTCTTTGAAGCGGTTTTGGTAGGGAAGTCATTTTGCTTCAAGTTGTTGAAGAGGTCTCATTAACAAGGTTGATGACAGTCAGATCCTGCCATGCCTCTTAAGAGACTTGTCATTTCCTCTACCCCAAACCTCGTACAACATATGTGCATGGAATGGTAAAGCAATGTGGCCATTATTTGTCTATTTGCATCCACCATTGGGAAACATCTCCTTTTCAATTTAAAATACTCTCAAAACATGAGGTGTCATCTATTTACCCCTGGTCCCTGCTGTCTCTCCTCTCTCCACATCTGGGTTCATTCAGTAACTACCAGAAGAATTTTGCAACTCTTGGGATTCGTTATTATCATTTATGCATCTGAAAATGTTTGTGAATGCTGACTATGTACCAGGTACTTTGCTACGTGCTCAGAAGAGTAGGTGAATAAATATGGTTCCCATCTTCCAGAAGCTTCCAATCCAGACATTACACAAGTGATCAACTCATAATTTAAAGTGGGTGCCGGGTGGCTCACGCTTGTAATCCCAGCACTTTGGGAGGCCGAAGTGGGAGGATCACCTGAGGTCAACAGTTTGAGACCAGCCTGACCAACGTGGTGAAACCCTGTCTCTACTAAGTCTACAAAACTTAGCCAGGCATACCTGTAATCCCAGCTACTCGGGAGGCTGAGGCAGGATACTCACTTGAACCTGGGACACCGAGGTTGCAGTGAGCTGAGATTGTGCCACTATAGTCCAGCCTGGGTGTCACAGCGAGACTCCGTCTAAAACAAACAAACAAAATTAAAGTCAATATATAGGACATTTCCTCAAAACTCGGTTCCTACTTAGACGAAATGGAAAGGGAAGACTTCTCAGAAGAGGAAGACTTACGCTGAAGGAAAAGGAGAAAGCTGCCATGCAAAATAAGAGAAAGACATTTTGGGTAGAAGGCACAGCACGTGGGAAGGTCTGAGGTGGGAAAAGAAAAGGCTGGTGTATTTCAGGTCTGCAAGGAGGCGCACGAGGTGGAAGCCTACTGTCCAGAGCGAGGCTGATCATCTCAATCAGTGGGGCCAGACCTTGCAGGGCCTTACAGGTCAAGGTAAGGAGTTGTGATCATATGCTCAGTGTGATGGGAACCGTTGAAGGGTTCTGAGCAGGGGAGGAAGGTGATGTCTACTTAAGGAATTCTCACGACTGAGTGACGGGGGGACTGGAATGAGGGGATGATGGCAAAGAGGACGCAGAGGCCACTGCACGCATCCAAGGGAAGCAGAAAGAAGCCTGGACTAGGTGGTGGGGAGTGGAGAGGCGGAGGTGGGAGACATGAGATTGCTGATGGCCGAGGTGTGAGTGGTAGTGAAACAGGGGAGTTAATGATGCCCTCCGCTCTTTCAGATGCTATTTGGAGAGTGAGGAATCCTAACACCAATATGGCGGGCGTGGGGGTTAACCACCATGGCGGTGGGCGGTTAGTGGGTCTTATGACTTAATAATATGCCTCTTGGCAATCTACCTTTGCTCTCCTCTGGCTGTATTCTTGTAATGCCATCCACATCCTAGTAGATAGAGGCTGCATATTTACCTGCCTCAGGTCTAGAACATGAAATGCCTCTTGAAGCTGACAGTATGAGGAGTGGTCAAGCACAGTCTCTGGAGCCAGGCAGCCGCTACTGAATCCTATTTCCCTTGACCGTAGATATAATCTCACCTGGCTTCTCTGAGGCGTGGCTTCTTCAGTTGTAAATTAGGGTGAAGATAATAGTGCTTACCTCCCCGGGCTCCTGGGAGAATTGTATGCATTTCTGCCTGGGAAGTCCTAGGAGCAGTGCCTGGCACACAGGCTCGGCATTAGCTCACATTAGGGTAAATCACAGGGGACCAGGTACTTTTGAGCTGCCTTTATTTCAGTCGACACTCACCCTTAAAACGGGCTTTACTGCTTCAAGGCATGCCCCCAATAGATCCAACCCCAGACTGGATTCACAAGACAAGTCTGCCTTACTAAGTATTTCATGGGGAGTTGGAAGTGGGGGTTTTCTCTAGACTGCACAGTGTTTCATTTCAAAATTCCTATTGAAAATCTGGCAGCCAGGCATGGTGGCTCATGCCTGTAATTCCAGCAATTTGGGAGGCCAAGGCAGGAGGAGACTTGAGGCCAGGAGTTCAAGACAAGACCAGCCTGGGCAACATAGTGAAACACCATCTCTCCAACAAATGCAAAAATTAGCTGGGCATGGTGGCGCATGCCTGCAGTCCCAGCTACTGGAGAGGTTGAGGTGGGAGAATCACCTGAGCCTGGGAGGCAGAGGTTGCACTGAGCCAAAGATCTCACCACTGCACTCCAGCCTGGGTGACAGTGCCAGAAAATCTGGCCCCTTCTCACTCTATTCACTTGCAGCTGTATGGACCTCTCCACACATTTTCCTCCTCCAGTTTTTCTGGCCTCTGGGATTAGACCCCCTTCCCACCTCATCTTTAGTCCTTTCATAGAACCCACTTGTGCTAATTCTCTCTGTTTTCTGCTATGGTCTGAATATGTCTCTCCCAAACTCGTATGTGAAATCTCAACCTTCAAAGTGATGGTATTAATGGGTGGAGGCTTTGGGAGGCGAGCAGATCATGAGGGCTGAGCTCTCATAAATGAGATTAGTGCCCTTAGAAAAGAGACCCCAGAGAGATTCCTCTCCCTTTCTGCCAAGTGTGGCTACAGAGAGAAGATGGCCCTTTATGAACCAGGAAGTGGCCTTTACCAGACACTGAATCTGCGAGGTCCTTGATCTGGGACTTGTTAGCCTATTAACAGTGAGAAATGCACTTCTGTCGTTCGTAAGCCACTCAGTTTATGATATATTGTTATAGCAGCCTGTAACAGAGACATTTTCTATTTCCTAATTTCTGATCTTATCTTTATTATTTGTTTTCTTTAATTCCTTTTGGGTTTTTCATTCCTTTTAAAACTGCCCAGTGTATATTTTCCATTCTTTTACCAACTCTTGAGATTAAAATCTTAACTCATAAATGTTTAGCTTTTTTTTTTTCTTTTATGTTACTTTTAAAATTATGTTTTCCACAAGCATTATTTTGGCTTCCTCTCATAAGTCTTGATGTGTGGTATTTTCATTGTCATTCAGTTGAAAATACTTTATAATTTTTTGTAACATTTTGTATGACCTGTGGATTATTTAGAACGTAATTTAATTTCTAAATAAGCCTTGTTTGTGTCATTGATTTCTAGCTTAGTTGCATTGTATCAGAAAATGTACTTTGCATAATTTTACTACTTTTAAATTTATTGTGACTTGTTTTATGTTATGAGTCAGCATATAGTTAATTCTGTAAATATTTCCTGTAAATTTGAAAAAAAATAATCACTCTGCCATTACTGGGTACAATGTTCTATGAATGCACATTAGGTCAAGTTTGCTACACATGGTATTTCTATATCTTTACTAATTTTTTATGTTAACATATTCTATTAGTTTCTAAAAGGTGTCTTATAAAATTCCACTATGATTGCAGATTTGTCTATTCTTCCTTTTGGTTTTTTTATTTTTTTGCTTTGTGTATTTTGGAACTATATTATTAAGTGTATATAAATTTAGAATTATTGTATCTTCTCATACAATAGTTGATAATGGTAAATTAAACCTTTTATCATTATTTAGTATTTTTCATGGTAAGTAATTTCATTTCTAAATAGCCAGGTATTTCATTTCATTTCAATATTTCTGTAGCCTTTGTTTTAGATATATTCCTGGTAAAAATAGTATGTAATGAAGTTTTTTTTTTTTTTCCCCATAGTTTCATTGAAGACTCTTTTTTTTTTTTTTTTTTTAGCTAGAGTCTAGCTTTTATTGCCCAGGGTAGAGCACAAAGGCATAATCTCGGCTCAGGGCAACCTCTGCCTCCCTGGTTCAAGCAATTCTTCTGCCCCACCTTCCCTAGGAGCCGGGATTACAGGCGCCCACCACCACGCCCGGTCATTTTTTGTATTTTTAGCAGAGATGGGATTTCACCATGTTGGTCAGGTTGGGTTCGAACTCCTGACCTCAGGCGATCCACCCACCTCGTCCTCCCAAAGTGCTGGAATTACAGGTGTGAGCAACTGCACCCGGCCATTTTAAAGAATATAAGTAATTTTACTAGATTGGTAACATCCTGGGATTTGTATGTTACTTTGCAGAAGATCTTGTGCAACAACCCACTGCTCTTCAGGTTATTAATAACCTAGTCTTAATGTGTCTCAGCCTTAGCGTATGTGAAAAACTATAAATTGTAAATTGTTGTACACATTTACATGGAAATATAAACATCATCTTGTATATGTAATTATTTTTGTCTTTAAAAATCTAGTCGGATAATCATTGTCTTCTAATATGAGTATTTTGCTTACTTATATTTAATTTGGTTTCTATGTATTCAACTTGTTCTGATTCTTTTTCCCTCTTTCCTTGCTTTATTTTGAGCTGATTATTTTTTACTTTTTTATTTTCCCCCTGTGTTTGAAAATAATATAATCTTTTAGCATTCCTTGAGTGGTTACCATATAGATTACAACATAAATTCTAGATTTGCAAAAATCTAATATCAATTGGTTTTTTTACTCCCTTTTCAGATAATACATACATTTTGGGAATGATACTTCCTAAACCTTAATATGCATATGAATTATAGAAGATTTTGTTAAAATAGAAATTCTGATTCAGTGATACTTCTGAGATTCTGCCTTTTAATAAGCTCTATGAGCCACTCTATGATTAGAAAGCCTTTAGAACACTTTACTCTCTTGAGATCTTCTCTATTTAAATGTCAATAATGTTCTTTCTCTGTATTTTAAACCCTATAATACATTACTGTAATTTTTATATGGATAACATTAAACCCTATAACACATTACTGTAATTTTTATATGGATAATATTAATCTAGTTTCACCCATATTTATTTATTTGATATATGTATTTATAGATGGAATCTTGCTCTATTGCCAGGCTGGAGTGCAGTGGCACCATCTCAGCTCACTGCAACCTCTGCCTCCCAGGTTCAAGCAATTCTCCTGCCTCAGCCTTCCAAGTAGCTGGGACCATAGTTGCCCACCACCACATCCAGCTAATTTTTGTAGCTTTAGTAGAGATGGGGTTTCACCATGTTGGTCAGGCTGGTCTCAAACTCCTGACCTCAAGTGATCTGCCTGCCTTGGCTGGCCAAAGTGCTGGGATTACAGGTGTGATCCTCTGCACCCAGCCTCACCCACATATTTACTTACCATTTTTATTGTTCTTTGTCTCATCCTGCATCTTTGGTGTTTTGGATTTTGGATTTTTTTTTTTTTTTTTTTTTTTTTTTGAGACAGGTTTCACTCTGTCACCCAGGCTGGAATGCAATGGCACAATCATGGCTCACTGCAGCCTTGACCTCCTGGGCTCAAGGCAATCCTACTACCTCAGCCTCCCAAGTAGCTGGGATTACAGAGGTGTGCTACCATGCCTGGCTAATTTTTGTATTTTTTGTAGAGATGGGGTTTTGTCATGTTGCCCAGACTGGTCTCGAACTCCTGGGCTCAAATGATCTACCCACTGCGGCCTTCCAAAGTGCTGGGATTAAAGGAATGTGCCACAGTACCCAACCTTTGATATTTTGATATTTCATCTGGAACTATTTTTCTTTTTCCTTAAGAATACCCTTTGGTATTTCTTTTAGTGGAGTTCTGCTGGTGAAAATTCTGTTTTTGCCTGAAAATGTCTCTTTTTATTTTGAAATATTTTTTTATTTACAGAGATAGAGCAAAGGATTCCCATATACCCTTTACTCACTTTTTAAAAAATGTTAACATCGTCTTTACTGTAATACATTTGTCAAAACTAAAAAAATCAACATAGTTACATAATCTTGAACACACTTCAGATTTTATTTGTATTTCTCCAGTTTTTCCACTAATACTGTCTTTCTGCTGTAGGATCCAACCCAGGATAGTGCATTACATTTAGTTATGATGTCTCGTTAGTTTTCTTTGGTCTGTAATACTTTCTCAATCTTTTCTTGTTTCCCACGACTATGACAGTTTTGAGATACACTAGTCAGGTATAAATAGCCAGGTATTTTCTAGAGCTTGTATTTTTTAGGTGCTCTCCAGCATAAACTGGAAAGCCTGCTAGACAAATTCTGAAAGAGCCATGACACTCTAAGCCGGGCGCGGTGGCTCAAGCCTGTAATCCCAGCACTTTGGGAGGCTGAGGCAGGTGGATCACGAGGTCAAGAGATCGAGACCATCCTGGTCAACATGGTGAAACCCCATCTCTACTAAAAATACAAAAAATTAGCTGGGCATGGTGGCACGTGCCTGTAATCCCAGCTACTCAGGAGGCTGAGGCAGGAGAATTGCCTGAACCCAGGAGGCGGAGGTTGCGGTGAGCCGAGATTGCACCATTGCACTCCAGCCTGGGTAACAAGAGTGAAACTCCATCTCAAAAAAAAAAAAAAAAAAAAAAAAAAAAAAAGAGCCATAACACTCTAGAACATTTTTCAATTGGTGTTCGTCGGTGTATTAGTTTGCTAGGGCTGCCGTAACAAGACTGGATGGCTTAAACAGTAGAAATTCATTTCTTCACAGTTCTAGAGTCTAGTCTGAAGTCAAGGTATCAGCAGGTTTGACTTCTTCTGAGGCCTCTCTCCTTGGCTTGTAGATGGCCATCTTCTCTCTGTCTTCGTGGTCTTCCCTTTGTGTGTCTGTGCCCTAATCTCTTCCTATAAAGGCAACAGTTACATTGGATTAGGAACCCATGCTTAGGATCTTATTTTGCCTTAATTACCTGTTTAAAGGCCCTATCTCTATATACAGTCACATTCTAAGGTACCGGTGGTTAGGCATCTACCATAAATTTTGGGTTGACACCAAAATTCAGACCATATCATACACCTTTTCATTTGTGCAAGACATGTCCCAGCAAAGAGAATTCTAAATTGGCAATTATTTATTTTAGCACTTTCCTTATTTCATTGCCTTCTGGCTTCCATTGTTTCCTCTGTGTTCCATATGTTTTTTATTCTCTTACATTCTCTTCTATATTTTCATCTTTGTTTTTAACAGCCATGCTTTACTCTGGATAGTTTCTTCTAGCTATCTTTCCATTCAGATTTGAGGGTATAGTAGAGTATTTGTTGACTCTAAGTAGCCTAAGTGACCGGAGGACATCCACAGGAGGATGGGAGGATAAGCTCAGGTGAAAATTCAGGGCTTACAGAAAAAGCCTAGATTCTTTAGACTGGCAAGGGAAGCCTTTTGACGTACGGCTCTAGTTTTACTTTGTAGCATTCCCTGCTATTGTTTAAGACCAACCAGCTAGACTCATATCCTGATAAAATGCATCTTTATTTCTGGTTCTCAACTGAAATCATTTCCTCCTTTCAGGTGTTGATTTCCTCTTGTCTCTACTGAGCTAATCGCCAAAGTTTTGGCCTACATGTCCCTTATTCAACGAAGCCACTTTTGATCATTTTAGGCAGAGGGCACAGGGACTCCTGCAGGCTACTTAACATATGTTAGCTTGTAGTGTTAATTATCTTGTAATGTTTATGCCTTGTTTTTCAAATTAATAATAGTACTTGAAGGAAAAGTATGTCTTGTACCTGGCAGCACCTGACACCTTAGCCTCAGTACTTAAACCCAGGTTTGGCACATATTATGTTAACACGTTTATATTGATTGATTTTTTTTCCTTTGTCACTCTCAATGTACTAGAGAGAGATCCTCTAGCTGTATACACAATGCATTATAGCTTTTGGTCACTTTGTTTTCTTTTGAGATGGAGTCTCACTTTGTTGCCCATGCTGGAGTGTGGTGGCAAGATTTTGGTTCACTGCAAACCTGCTCCTCTCAGGCTCAAGTGATTCTCCTGCCCCAGCCACCTGAGTAGCTGGGACCACAGACATGTGCCATCATGCCTGGTCAATTTTTGTATTTTGGGTGGAGATGAGATTTCACCATGTTACCTAAGCTGGTCTCAAACTCCTGAGCTCAAGCCATCAGCCTACCTCAGCCTCCCAAAGTGCTGGGATTACAGGTGTGAGCCACTGTGGCTGGCCTTGGTTATTTTTAATTTTATGGAAGGTGCAGAAATAAATGAAGACCATCCAAATGAGAGTAGCTAGAGGCTGTTCATTCAGAACTTGCTATAGCAAGGGTCATCATCATTTATATTTGGCAGAAACTCAAAGACAACAAGGACGAGGGAAGTGGGGAAACTTTATCACAGGAGAAAGGGAAGGGTTTAGGTATGTACCACATGGAGGCTTTTGGCACTGGGAAGCTGGAAGCAGGTTAACTAGAAATGAGGCATCCTATGTGATTGGTTTGGGGAGCGCATTTGGCTTTCTTTGGTTGGTCCTAAGTTGGAAGTGGAAGTGAAATAAACGGAAGCTGCTGGTTACAGGCCAAGTCCTGATTGTTTGGGGATGATCACTGCAGAGTATGGTTTGGCTTTCTGAGCTAGTTGCTGCAGAGGTTATGGGTCAGGATTCCTTGCTCACTTGTATATTCAGTCCCTCAGTCCCTGTTCTGGCCACTCTCTGACTTGCAAGAGTTTGACCAGTTGAAGAAAGGGTAGTGATCCAGATCTCCAGATCTTGGCAATTGTTTAGTTGCCTCCGCAGTCAATCTTATTGTGAGGTCTTTTGGACTTTTTTGTGTTTTACCGTCGTGGTGATAATCTGGTAAGAGAGTGCCTGTACAGAATTTAAGACTCTGGATAGAATGCAAAGGATCAGCATTATGACAATTATGATGAAAACAAGAACAGGTTATAGTTCTTTTAAAATGCTTCAGAGCCAGGGACATAATTGCCCAACTCAGGCGGAGAAGAAAATCATAGGCTATGATGGTCAACTAAAGAAAGCCAAGTAGCTTTTTGTTTAAGGTGACATACAGCCTTTCCTAAGTTGTCTTTTTCACTGATCCAAGTACAGTAAGACATTTTGCCAATGGAACAGATTCCACTGTGACTGGCCGACAAGGAATCTAGAGCAATGTGATTGTCTGTCACTACTCACGCTAAGGAACTGCAACTGATCTGTGTTCCATCTAGTGCAAGGGCAGCATCCTTGATATTCTTCAGCTAGTGATACTTTTCTTAGTTTTTTTCTGTTGGTATAATTCTCACAATTCGGAATAGCATGAATACTAAGTTGGTAACTCCCCTAGGGAAAGTACCTGAATAATCACAAGTGGCTTTGTTTTGGAGTTCATGTGAGTCAGGATTTCCAGTCTTGGTGACTTATAGAATTAAAGTCTCTATGCACAGACAGTACCACTTGGAATGCCACTCCTGTAATGTATGAGGTGTTAGTTGGAGGCAAACAGGACTAGGTATCCCGGACACCGAGGAAGTAGCATCTGGTAGGGGTACATGGAGATACAAGAGAAAAGGAGTTGCTCACAATATAAGGTTGGAATCAAGGCCTTGTGTTAGCTGAGATACATACTTGGATCTCAATTGGCCTTTTCCAGTATTTGGCCAATAACCCTATTAAGGTTACTGAATTCAAATTTAGGAATCCCCGGGGTCTGAACAATGGATTATAATAATTGGTTCTTGTTCAGGGAGAGGGAGAGACACTAGCAAATTTACAGGTTGATTTGCTGAAGACCATTTGTCCATGTAATTACAATTGGAAATATTTATAATTCCCTATGATCTTGTTTAATGAGATTAAAGATGTTCTGAGATTTTTATCATGGAGGTCTGGTAATGGAAGCCATATCCGACAGTCAGTAAGATTCAGGGAAGTGGATGCTGAGTGGAATAACCAAAGAATGGCATTATGATAAGCATGTTTTGACTTTATAATTATACTAAGGAGAGAATAAAAGGCAAAGGGGGGCCAGTCGCACTGGCTCACGCCTGTAATTCCAGCACTTTGGGAAGCTGAGGCAGGTGGATCATTTGAACCCAGGAGTCTGAGACCCACCTGGGCAACATGGTGAAACTCTGTCTCCACAAAAACATGCAAAAATTAGCCAGAGGTGGTAGCACACACCTGTAGTCTCAGCTACTCTGGGGGCTGAGGCAAGAGGATCACTTAAGCCTGGAAGGTCAAGGCTGCAGTGAGCTGAGATAGTACCACTGTGCTTCAGTCTGGGCAACAGAGCAAGACCCTGTCTGAAAAAAAAAAAAAAAAGGAGAAAGGAGAAAGGCAAAGGGCCCGTTAGGGGAGGACAAAGCCAGGGTTCTATACAAAATGAGAAAAAGAATGATTATAAGCAAGCAGGTAAAGAACAAAATAGGAATTAGAGATCTTGGTTCAATGTCTTGGGAGGAAGCTGCCCAATACTTTAGGCCATCAGCTTCTTCTGAAGGTCTTGGGTTCTGAGGGTCGGCTACCAACTTTAGAAGACTGCCTTCTTCTAGAGGATTTATAAGAATCCTTAGTTCGAAGCATCTTTTTAGATTAGCCTTTCAATTGTATAGAATTCTGAATTACTTCTTCAGTTGTGAAATGTAAACCCAGGATTGACTCCCTGGAGTTTCATTGTTGTGTTTGCTATTAACAGAGCTAGATAAGGTTACTTTCAATGAGGTTCAAGAACAGCTTCTTTCTGATGTCACTTCCAAATATGTAACGTTTCCTGGTGAAGATCATGAAGAGGCTGGTTAGGAAGATGTTGTGGGGATACCGACATAATGGTCTTGGTGATAGACCTGGGTATGGTACATGAGTTCCTTGAAATAGTGTCATTTTTGTGTGCAGTAGGACAGAGTCTATTATCTAAAGTGAAATCTCTCAAGCATGGGTCTAGGGTGATATAGTCCCAGGGGAATAGTGGACCATGTAACCATAAAGGCTAGTGAAGGTGGGAGCATCTTTGGTCAAGGGAGCTCAAAGATTTCTGAAAATTTTGCTAATTTAAATTTAAGGATGCCACTTGTTCTTTTACTCTTTCCAGAAGATTGTGGGTGGTAAGGATAGTGTAGTTTTGAGTAAGGGGTAATGCCTTACAGAGTTATTTTATGATAGTTCCCATAAAGTATATGCTTTAGTTATTTGATATAAAAGTTGTTATATCCCAGGTTGGAAACATAAAACCACACAGCTCTTTAGAAACTGTAAGGGCTGCAGCTTTTTGGAAGAGAAATGCTGCAGTCTACTCTGAAAATGGGCATACAATTAAAACATTTAAAAAATCCATCTGAAGGTGTGCAAAGGGCTGTTGAGGCCTTGGTTCTTGGCCACATCCCACCTTTACAGATTTTTCAGGATTATGTGTTGACAGGTGACATATGACCCCAAAATAACCTCGGTTGTCTTTTTCCAGTTTCCCAACTAATGTCCATATAAGGGAGCAAGCAATTTGTCTGTACCATGATGGAGAAATTCATGGAGAAGTCACTTGAAACTTCACCCCCTGGTTCAAGCAATTCTCCTGCCTCAGTCCCCTGAGTAGCTGGGATTATAGGCGCTTGCCACCACTCCTGGCTAATTTTTGTATTTTTAGTAGAGATGGGATTTCACCATGTTGGCCAGGCTGTTCTTGAACTCCTGACCTCAGGTGATCCACCTGCCTTGACTTCCCGAAGTGCTAGGATTATAGGCATGACCCACCGTGCCCACCAAAATTGACATTTTATAATTGTCTCTTTGGGTACCTCCAGAGATGTATCCTCTGAGGGCTCAGACAAAATCATCTACTGTTTAAGGCTGCTTGTTTATCACAATGATCTGCTAGAGCATTTCCTTTACCTTTCATATTTTCTTTTTCTGAATGAGCCTTTACATTGTAATGGCTACCACTCAAAGAACAGGAGTGCATCGAAAAGTTCCTTCACTTGTTGCCTATTTTTGCTGGGAGTTTCGCAGAGATGAGAAACTCCTCTTTTTTTTTCCTCAAGACATCTCAAAGTCATGTACTATTCCAAAAGCATATTTGCTTTCTGTATGTTTGTTTACTCTCTGGTCTTCAACTAATTGACAAGGTATAATATTCATGCCTGATGTTCTGGCATTTGTGCTGATTTTTCACCCAGGTAGAAGACTATATTCTAAAGAGAAATTAGTGATACCATATCCTGCTAGATAAACTCCAGCTTCAGTTTTTGTTTTTAAGACAGGATCTTGCCCTGCCATTCAGGCTGGAGTGGAGCGGCATGATCGCAGCCTTGACCTTCTGAACTCAAGAGATCCTCTGCCTCAGCCTCCTGAGTAGTTGAAACTACAGACATGCACCACCTTACATGGCTAATTTTTTTCTTGTTGTAGAGACAAGGTTTCACTATGTTGCTCAGGCTGATCTTGAACTTCTGGGCTCAAACAAGTTGCCCACCTCAGCCAGTTTCAGTTTTGTGGTATGATCCATTAACAAATAGCATTAGGTCAGGGTTCTCACTGGGAGTCTCTGGTAAATATGAATACACAAAGTTTCCCAAGGTGAGACTATTGTGAGGCTCCGTTTCTGGTTAGGGGCAGAAGAGTGGCAGGATTCAGGGTGCTGCAGCAGTGAATGGTAATGTGAGAGGAAGAGAGTAGCAATATCCTAATAAGTTAATCAGCTGGCTGAAAAGTGTTGTGTGTTTTCAGTCAGTGATAATGTCAGTACTATGTGAGGGACCATGAGATCAAGAGGGGAGCTTAGAACTATTTTAGCAGGAGTATGGACAAGTGATTTTTGCTATTTTCTTAATAGCAGCTTTTGACACAGATAAGAGAGGAAAGTCTTTGCAACCAGATCAAAGGTAAGGCTATATATAGTAACTTATGGGTTTTGATAGTTCCCATCAAGTTGAGTTAAAACCCCAAGGGCTTGTCCATATAGCTTATATATAAATAGGTCAAAGCGATTTTTGTACTTAAGGATGCCCAGTAGAAGAAGCTATTGAAGAACTTTCTTAAGGTTACAGAAGGCCTATTCCAAGTTTGGGTTCCCAGAAGAAAAAGTCTCTTCCTGAGGTCTGAGTCAATTCGTAAAGGGATGTCGCAATCTCAGAAAAATTTGTATGTGATACCTAGTTAAACCTAGAAGTCCTATCGCTTGTCATTTAGTGAGAGGTCTAAAATAAGTTTGGATAATCTTTTGCCTAATGAGAGAATGTTTCTCCCTCCTTAGACATACCATGTCCTAAATAATGAATTGTACTTTGGAAAGTTGAAATGTATCTGTTGAAGCTTTGTCCTTTTTCTGTTAAAGCTGAGAGCAAGTAAATGGGACCCTTTTACAAGTTTTCTTTTTCTGTGAATGAAACAGATCATCTACATATGATGTCAGAACTGAATCACAAGAGAAATTTAGATCTTTTAAGAGGTGTTTGAGGAATTGGGAAAAACAGGAGGGGGCTTCAATAAAACCCTGAGGCATGATTGTCCAAGTGTATTGTTATCTTCTCCAGGTGAAAGATAAAAGATATTGACTGTCCTATAAGTGGTCTAGAGGCATAGCCCCCCGCCGCCCCCTCCCCCCCAAAAAAAGGCAGAGCAAGAATACACTACAGTGAAACAAGTGGCTTCAGGTAGAATTGATACCGGGATGGTATCTGAGTTACATACTACTGGGAAGCAAGGAACAAACATTTTGTTGATTGTCCTGAGGTCTTGAAAAGTTGATATTCTCATCCATTTGGTTTCTTTACTGGCAAAAGTAGAGTGTTAAAATTGCTGGTGCAGGGTATGAAAAGACCATTAGATATAAGGCCCTCAAATGTAGCTTTGAAAGCTTCCTCTGCTCTGTCTTCAAGGGCTATTCGGGATGACTGGGTAACAGTTTGGTACAACCTATGTGCTTTTCAGGTTCTACACGTTATTTTCTTTTTTCTATGTCATCGGACTTTTAAGGCCACAGAATGTCAGGTACAGTGTCAAGACCTTCATGTGCAGGTATGCATCAAATATAATGGAGGAGGTAAAGGTATATCCACAGTAGGTACAACTTAATTATGAATAGAGGAGTCTTCTGGAACTTTAAGAAACAATTCTCTCTTGTGCATTTAATATTATGATTCTATTTACAAAGAGGGGGCTATTAAATTTGCAGGGGTAGTTTCACAGAGCAGGAAGGGATGTTTTCACTGAAGGGCACAAGGGTTGCGGTTAAGGGCTGGGAGACAGGAAAAATTTGTGGGTTATTTGAGAGACCTGTCACTTGTGTGTATGCTTACTCTAAGGAGAAGGCTCAGCAAAGGTGCAGAAGTTTAATGCAGAAAGAGCAGCACCTGTACCTACAAGGATTTGATGAGATTGATCATCTTTCTTCGTTCATTTATGCTGCTATGACAGAATACTAGGAAATTTATAAATAACGGAAATGTATTTCTCATGGTTCTGGAGGCCGGGAAGTCCAAGATCAAGGTGCCGGTATCTGGTATCTGTCAGGGGCCTTTTTGCTGCATACTTACATGGCAGAAGGTGGAAAGGCAAGTGGGGGAAAATGTTGTGTCCTCACGTGGCAGAGGAGCAAAAAGAATGAACTTACTCCTGCAAGTTTTTTATAGTTGCACTAATTCATTCCTGTGGTAGCACCCTCATGACCTAAATATCTTCCACTAGTCCCCATCCCCCAACACATTTGCCTTGGGGATTAAGTTTCCAACATATGGATTCTGGGGAACACATTCAGACTATAGCATCATCTATACAGTTAATTCAATTGAGTGTTCAAGGGCAAGGCAGAATATTGGGAGCATTTTTCTTCTTCTGAGAACACTCTCATTGATTGGGATTGAGGGATTTTTTTTTTTGTCTTGATTTTTCTTGTATAAGATAGTACAATCTTTTTTTTCTGGTTTACAATATTTATAAGTGTCCTTGTCAAAATGGCTGGTGGTAAGAGGGCCACCTAGCTGTTTGATCTGTAAGACCATAGTTTATTTTGTGTCTTGTGTCATTTTTATTCTAAAGCCCTTTCAAAATGTTCTGACAGATATTTAGTTCAGGTAAAGGGCTATTTCCCATTCTAATTTCTACTTTTGAATTAGCCTTCTAGTTTTGGGTTTAACTCCATTGACAAAACAAGATGAAAGGGCTCCTCTTACAGTGGCACCTTTGTTAACTCTTGAATGTTGTCAGGAGGTATATTATAGTCTATCCTGAAAATCTCCTATAATTCCATCTTGTCCTGGTTTGCATTATTGAATCATGGTACAATAGATTTTTACAGAAAATGTTTAGGAGACTCTGTTCTCCTTTTCAGGGTGTTTTGTTTTTTTTTTTTTCCTCAGACTCTAAGTTTATCAGGGAAAGAGTGATCTTTGTAGATCCCTACCCATGTCAGTCCAACCAGCTTTTCTTTAAATTCAAGATTTAACACCTGAGGATCTGGCCAATATATGTATACATTGATATATGTAGGTTAGGTAACCCTGAATCATATTAACTCAAATGAATCCTAAATTCTTCTACAAATAGTTACTGTTCTTGTTTGGAAGTAGAGAAGTCCTTGATTATTGCTCTTAATTCATCTTGGGTGCAAAGTTTAAATTCTGCAGTTGCCTGAATATCTTGCTTTTGAGGGGAGATGGATGTTTAGAAGCGACTGACATTCTGGAGTTTTAGAAGAGTTGTTGAGAAAATGCAGGAGGCCTCAACAAGAGGAAGAGAAGGGGAGAGTTGATGAAAGTGAAGAAAGAGAGAGATCAGAAGGCTAAGGGATTAAGGGGGACATCCGGATATAAGGAGCCAACCCAAAGGGGAAGATTTACTGGTAAATGAATCTAGTTTGTTGTTGCTTATGTTTGTCAAATTGCTTGTTAGCTTTGGCCAAAGCATCTTTTAGTAGAATAATTCTTGAATCAGAATTTCCTGTGTAGGCCTCTGTGTATCACTCAAAAACTGTTGCCTGTAAGGCCTAAGAAATCTTAATTCCCTTTCTTTTCTAAGTTGCCCATCAAATAAAAAATTTTGTTCAAGTCAAGTGGTCCCTAGAGTGGCTACTGAAGGCCCAACTCCTCATTGCTGAAGTTATGCCATTTAGAAAGACAGGCACAAGCATTAGAATTGTAATGAGAGTACGTATAAGAAGAAGTTTTTCCTGGTGAAGGAGAGGACATAGACAGTTTAGACTTAGAGCACGCCATGAAGACTGGCTACCATGTTGAAACTTATGCTCTGCCTTTCCTGTCTCAGCCCCCAGCTTGATTTTTGCCCCTTTTGAACACAGACTGGACAATCTGTGCCCCCTGGCAGGAAGAATCTCAGAATGACCTCTTTCTTTGGATCAAAAGCAAGCCTGCAGGACAAAAAATCAAGATGAAGGGAGAACCTCATCCAGTTTTATTGGTGACTCACAACGAAGTTTGTCCAAATGGATGTAGTCTGGTGAGACCTGCAAACTCATCGGTCTGTGAAACTGGCTTGAACAACAGGGTTGTAGGGCCCATGACCGAGTTCTAACCCTAGGATTCTTCTTCTTATGGAAAACACTTTTAGACAGCACAATACAAAATAGAAGTACATAAGACAGCACCAAGGATGAAAAGGAGTCGCCTGATTCCACTAAGGATGAAAACAGTAACTAGTAACAGAATCCAAATATCAAACTTCAAATGAATAGCTTAGGAACTCAAGGCAAAGAGGGAAGAGTTCCAAGCCACCACTGACTTACCATGTTGGCATGGACTTGACAAGCCATAAGCAACAAGGCACAAGGAGCAACTGTGGGCACAAGTGGCCAAAGGCTGAGGTCCACAGCCATGGACAGCACAGACCATGTCTCAGTGGAGTCTTTGGGAAAACTGTGGAAAATCAGAGCTTGTTAGAGAAGGGAGTCAGTCACCATCACTTGCGTTTGTCAGAGTCTCAAAGGCAGGCAGGGGAGTGGGAAAGCTTTATAGTGAAAGATTCAGGTAAAGGGAAGAATTCTGGTGTGCTGATTGGAGCTGTTGGCAAGGAGAAGCTAGAGGTTGGCTGACTAGAAACAGGGCATCTTATGTGATATTTTAAAGGAGCCTATTTGGCTTTCTCTGGTTGGTCTTAAGTTAGAAGCAAGTAATAAAAGAGGAAAGCTAGCAGTCATTGTCCAAGACTTAACCATTCTTGGCTGATTGCTGCAACGGTGGTGGTTTGGAAGGCTAGTTGCTAAACAGGTTGTGGGTGAGAGTTCTGTTATCATATATGATCTGGCCATTGTCCATTTGTATAGTCAGTCTATCAAGAAGATGTCATTGAGCAATTACCTCTCATTTAATCATAGTAACTGCCTCTTTCATATCCCTATTTTACAGCTGAGGAAAGCAAAGCCCAGGAAGTCTGAGTGATGTATTTAAGGTTATACAACTAGTGACACTAGCAGAATTTAAACCTGTGTGTTCTGGACCTATTTTAAATGATGCTTCATCTTGTAAAGACCATGAGATGATTCTGATGCTGCCCTATCTATTAAAAATAGTATGTAATTAATAAATAGTTATTGGGTGAGTGAATGGATGAAAATAATTTTGGAATACTTCTCTTGAACTTTCTTCCAAAGCTGGCATCTTTGGAATACTTTTAACAAATGCATATCTTGATGATGGTTAGTTAATTTTTGGAAACAGACAAACATTTTTCTGAATTAAGATGGTGAATAAGGTGAGAGAACAAGCTGGCTCAAAAACCTAGCAGTCCATTTAGTAATGAGGTTAACTTGGGAATTTTTGCACATTTTGCATGTGATTAACAAAGCAGCTTTGAAGGCCTTTCCAAAGAAGAAGATGCAAAAATAGTTGCATTTTGAGAATAAGAACTCAACTTTCTGAAAGTCTGAAAGATAATACTCATTTTAGAAAGTAAGCAAAATTCTTGTTGTTTTGTGGTTTACCTTTCTGTTTAGTCTTATGTTGCTAAGTGGTCTATGTCATTCAACAAATATTTATCAAACACCTATTAGGTATTTAGTGCTGGGCTTTGAACACAGGTATCAATATAGCCCTTGTCAACTAGAAGCTCACAGTCTAGTCAAGAGAGAAAATTAACAACTGAAATGCAATTCAACAAATATCATAAGTAGACTGATATATATTAATAGCTGGATGCCCTGGGAACACACAGTAGAAACAGTGATGAGCTGGTACATTGTGAACAACTGACTTCTAGGGGAGTGGATTGGAGGGTAAGGGCTTGATTTGCAGTGTTTTCCATGGTGTAAATGCTCCCACCGTGGCCAAGATGACATCATCAAAAGGGGAGCTGGAAGATGTGCAGTAGTACATTACATTGAATTTCCACCATATAGATAAAATGCATGTAAATAAGCTGAAGAGCATACATAATAGTAAAATGGAGTTAACTAATTAGGAAGTGATGGATTTTGAGTATTTTTACTTTTGCTTTTAATATAATTTAATTTTTGAGTGGCCGTATTTAAAAACTAGCTCACAAAATTACCGAACACTTAAGAATCAGCTCTTGCAAGTGCATGTGAATCAGTGCAAGCAGGCATACCACCAAGTGAGAGCAATATCAGAAATTACTGTAGGCTCACATAAGATGAAGACTGTAAGGCAACTGAAGGCAGGGATCTCCAGCAATAAACCTCTAGGTTGTTGAATTGTTACAGGACTGCCAGGTTTCCATGCCTGCTGTGCAGGAACAGACCAATATACAGACAGTGGGGTTGCAGCAGAGAAAGA
Source organism: Saimiri boliviensis (assembly GCF_048565385.1). Lineage (NCBI taxonomy): Eukaryota > Metazoa > Chordata > Mammalia > Primates > Cebidae > Saimiri > Saimiri boliviensis. The sequence goes on along the minus strand of NC_133451.1, from coordinate 24,176,969 downwards.
GTTTAATAATCACAAGTTACAAGCCAGGAAACAGGAAGAATTCTCAAGCTTCAATCCATTTCATCAAGGGGTTCTAGGCAAAGGTTTTTTAGGGGATTTCTGGAGGGTGAAAGGAAAATTTGGGGTCATCGATTTATAGGGGTAAGGGGGATGAAATCATCAGGATGTGAAACTGCATTTCTCCAAGAATCAGCTTTTTATTGGGCCTTCCAGACAAGCTGGTATCCTTAGTTTTGTTGTTATGCAGAACCTAAAGAAGCCAAGCAAACGGAAAGCTTATCTTCTCACAATGTCTTAAATTTTATCTATAAAACAGAAAAAGAATGAAGAGTCTTGTGACAAGGGCCACATTCTCCTAGGGTAGTAAGTAGCAATCAGCTACAGGCAAGTCGGCCATAGGGCAAGCTGGCTTAATAATAGCAGCTGTAAGCCTACTTGAATTTTCCCCCCTTAATCAATTTTACAAAATGGTCTTGGGAACAGTTTCAGAACGGTCAAAGTAATTTGTTAATTCATTATCAATTTTTTAAGGCTCTACTTTGTTCTGTTTTAGGTGCCTGGGGTGGAGGGTACTGCAGCAAAACCCGAGTCCCTGCCGTTAGGTTAGAGTTTACATTCACGGGTGCGTGTGTGAACAAACGTGTGGCATGTCACGTGGTGAGTGTTAAGTGCTATGGTTAAACATTGAGTAGTGCAAAGGGGAAAAGGAGCGGGCACTGTTATTTCCTATGGGATTGCCAGGCAGTAGTAAGTGTGGAACTGTTTGGCATCTGACAATCAGTTTAAATAAGGCAAAAGCACAGACTGCACAGATCTCAACCATCCAACAGGACTGGAACACAGAACAACCTAGAAGACCCCACGTATCTGGTCCTTACTCGGCTCGTCGAATTTGCACAAGCGCAAAATCCTCTCTTGAAGTTCGTATCAGGAATACCGGGGTTTAACTAGACCAATCAGCTGCAGCGGGGCGGGGCTCATTTCAGTCCATTCTTCGCCAGAAATCAGCGAGAAGCGCGGGCTCCCTTGCGCATGCTCCAGCGTCCTCCTTGCGCTCCATCTAAGACGGTCTGCGCATGTGCAAGAGCGAGAAGTGGTTGGTGGTTTGTTGTGTTTTTTTTTTTTTTTTGTCCCAAGGCGCTGCCGTACCGTCCAGGCGGCGAGTTGCATTCTGGTTCCGTCGTGTCCCTGGTGTGTGGAGCTGGTTCTCCCACTGACCGCAGGCACCACCGCCGTCATGAACCGCGAGAGCTTCGCGGCGGGCGAGCGACTGGTGTCGCCGGCTTACGTGAGGCAGGGCTGTGAGGCCCGCCGCTCGCATGAGCACCTCATACGGCTGCTTCTGGAGAAGGTACCGAGCAGTCGGTCTCCTCCCCAGCCGCCGCGACCCCGGCGCTCAGGCTCCACCCGGCGTCCCTGCTGGTGCTACCGCTTCGGCAGCTCTTTGCTGCTTGAGACTAGTCCCGAGTCTGTCTCCGTTTGGCTCGTCCTCGCCGACCGACTGCGGTCTGTGCCTTCTCAGCCTTGCCAAAGCCGGTGCAAGCCAAAGGCTGTTCTTAGGAGGGGGTGTTGGGGTCGGGGTTTTGAGTCCCGCTGTTTCTAACTTCGGGATGCAGAAGTGAGGGAAAGTTCCAGTTTACTTTTTTTTTCTGCGGAAGGGCAAAGTTCGCGCCTCCATGTTTCACCACCCTCTAGGACTCAGAGCACATAAGGTGCTTGTAGACCTCTGTGTGCTAACCACGAGGTTTCCGCGGAACTTCACGGGTCTCCATCCCTCCTGTCTGCCTTCCTGATTTTTAATTTCACTACAAGTTTTGTTGTGTGTGTCTGTCTGTGTGTTTTTCTTAGACAGAGTCTCTTTGTCCAGCTCTTTCTCCTAGGCTGGAGTGTAATAGCACAATCTCGGCTCACTGCAACCTCCTCCTCGCGGGTTCAAGCGATTCTCGTGCCTCACTCAGCCTCCCGAGTAGCCGGGATTAACAGGCGTGTGCCACCACACCTGGCTAATTTTTGTTTTTAGTAGAGACGGGGTTTTCACCATGTTGGCCAGGCAGGTCTCAGACTCCTGACTTAAAGTGATCTGCCCTCTTCTGCCTCCCAAACTGCTGGGATTACAGACGTGAGATAATATTTAATTGAAGTTTGACAACTGCCCTATTCCATGCCCCTCCACCCCAGTCATAACGCCCTGGTTTGAAGCATCTTCATTGGGGTTGGGGCATGTTGGTTTTCAGTTAGTTTCACTTGTGAAAATTTAAATATCTGAGTAAATGTCATCGTATGCATTTATCATGACTTTTCCAAACCTATTAATAATTGTAATCAAATGTACAAACGTTTTGTTTATTTGCGGTCTCTGTATAGTGCTGAATTTATGCCTGAATTTTAGCAAACAAATAGCATGGCAAAATACACATTAAAAAGTGAAAATGTATTCCTGTTGTGTTCTAGAGAACCGTAGTTTTATTAAATATAATCATACTTTTTTTTTTTGTTTAAGGGCAAATGTCCAGAGAATGGCTGGGATGAAAGTACACTTGAACTCTTTTTACATGAACTTGCAATCATGGACAGCAACAATTTCTTAGGCAATTGTGGTGTGGGAGAAAGGGAAGGGAGAGTTGCATCCGCATTAGTTGCTCGTCGTCATTACAGGTATCTTTTTTTAAATAGTACAGGACGCTATCGTTTATTTATTTGGGGTTCAAAACAATGGCAGCAGTATTCGTCTTACTAGATTATCTAATGTCTGTCTGTAAACCACTTCTCCCCCGCTCAAATGGATGTGTAAACCAGATGCAACAGGGAGATGGAAACAATTTTATCTCAGCAAGTGCTTTTCAAAGACAATAGACTAAAAATATATGGGGGTTACCCTGTCAGGTTGTGGGTGAACAACACAGGCTATACGTTTTGTTAGGAATGGTTACCCTGATAAACATACCTGGTTTTAAGAGTTTAAAATCCTTTAAGGCTGTTTATAGTTTTCTATGTTTCTTTTCTAACATTGGTAGGGTTTTTGGTTTTTTTTGAGAGTGATTTATAGTTAGAACTTTTAAACGTTGTTTTAAACTGTGTTTAAATTGCATCCCATTTTATAAATACTTCTCTGTTGCAGTAGATATAATAGATTATTAAGTGACTTTTCTCTTTTGCGTTATTGAAGAAAACTTTTCATTAATTCTGATAACAATTTAATTGGTAGTTGTTCCAAATATGATCACTTATTTCTCTGTCCACTAACCTTTCTGTGAAGTGTAAACTCTTTTAAATAAAACTCCTGTCTTCCATGCTTTTATATTATAATGAAAATTTCCTGGACCTAGTAGAATTTGTATTGCAGTCAAAAACCACTGCAGTCAAAACTGATGATAATGCCTAATTTGGAAGAAGATTTCAGTTAACGGTTTGCTGATAACATGGTGGATAATATATGTAACAAATGTTTTGTACATGAGATTTCAGTGGTGAGGAAGTACAACACTAGTATTCTTTGATAATCCCCCTGTACAGAATTTCCGATATGTTTTACTGTCAATCAGAAATTACTCAGATTACAAAAGGGGTTTTTTATTTTAAGGAGTATTCAGATATATCTAAACAATGTATAATATCATCTGATTTAAAATGAGTAGATTTGCACTCTGATTTTCTAGGAGCATATAGTTCTTTTAAAATGAAGGCAAAATTGGAACTTAGTCCACTATGTGATTAGGGGAAAAGGAAAGAAAAACGATAATTTAATGTTTCATATATTCCAGTTTTCTATTGCTACAGAACAAACCGCCCTAAAATTAAGTGGCTTAAAACATTTATTTATTATTATCTTTCATAGTTCTTTGGATTAACTGGGCTCAGCAGGGTGAGTATTGCTTTGGGATTCTCATATAGTTGCAGTTAGATACTAGCTGAGAGTTTAGTCATCTGAAGGTTTTCCTAGCATGAACATTTCACACAGTCACTCCTGCTAGATTCTTCCTGGCCAAGCAAGTCACTAAGGTCCGCCCAGATTCAAGTGTAGGGGAAGTAGACACCATCACTTGGTGTGGGAGTAGCATGTGGGCATAGGGAGAAAAAGAATTGATGGTGGCTGCCTTTGGAAACCAGCTATCAGAGCATAATTGATAAAGTTGTTTCAATTTAAGTAGGATAGTTCCACATCGTTAATAGTTGGTAACATATGTCTATAACAGCCAAATATTGCTCCTGTTGTTTTTTGGTTATTTTATTTGCGTACTTGTACATTGTATTACTTAGAATGCCGAATGTATTTGTCCAGTTTTTGGCCCATTTTTTGCCTAGGTTCATTCATGGGATTGGACGATCGGGTGATATTTCTGCTGTGCAACCAAAAGCTGCAGGCTCTAGCCTTTTGAACAAAATTACTAATTCTTTGGTCCTGGACATTATCAAGCTGGCTGGTATGTACTATCTTAATCATAATACTTTTGGCTGACTGGACACACACATACACCATTGACTCATTTCCTTTATTATTGCCCTTTTCCAAAAAAGAGTACTTTTTAAAAATGAAATGTCTTAGAATAAGATAGAAAATCAGAGCCATAAGCCCAGAAGTTGAATTTGGCATTGAATTTCCTGGGAGTGAGTACAGCAACAGAAGCACTAGGGCTACAACTTTTATTATTTTGTAGATGCAGTATATTATTTCTTTAAGAAGGATGCTGGGTATTTAGTGGGATAACAGATTTCTGTTTTGCTTCATATTTGTAGGTGTCCATACAGTAGCCAACTGCTTTGTAGTTCCTATGGCAACTGGAATGAGTCTAACCCTATGTTTCTTAACATTACGGCACAAAAGACCAAAGGCAAAGTATATTATATGGCCACGAATAGACCAGAAGTCCTGCTTTAAATCCATGATCACTGCAGGTAAGAGAAGTGTCATATAAAATCTGTTAAACATCACAATTAGAAAATTCAGACTTCTTATATAAACATAGATAAGTGAAAAATAAACTAAATCTGTACCCTATTGCTTTTTTTAAAGAAAAAAATTGTGGTAAAATATATGTAACAAAATTTAATGTTTGTATTGCTTTATGTAATTTTTAAGTTTATGGATACTTAAATATCTACCATAAAATATTACTCAATTGTTATTTGTTGAGGGACCTTTACTTATAGGCTAGTTAAGTGTACTGTTTTAATTGAAAATGTGAAAACCATTTTTATCTTTAAATTATGAAAACTTTACAGTATACATTTTATTTTAATAGAAGGCTTTTGTAGGCTACGAGATGAATCAGTGATCCTTACACTGCTGAAATTTATAATGTTTTTCTTTAGTGTTAGAACATTAAGTAGATGATTGTGATTTGTTTTAGTGATTGAATTATATTATTATTTATGTCCTGTCTGAAATAAAGTGAACTTTAAAATAAAACAGAAATGTTGCCAGAGAATGAGTGGACTTACTTTTCTGTGGGTTGAAATTGAACTGGATTAAAGTGATCCTTTTTGTTATCAGTGTCTATGTTATTACTTCTATAGATACCTGTTTAACTTTTATTTTCCTTACTTTCCAAAATTCATTCTTGTCATATTGAAGTGTTAAATAGATATATGGTCCTAAAATTGTGTAGTTGTCCTTCACATTATTTTGACCTGCCTTTGACTATTACCAGAACTGAGCCACATATTTATTACCAGAGAACATAAATATTAAGAGTTCTTGTGTAAAATAGCATGCTTCCTAGAGTTGCAGGATCTTCCCTTATTTTAGTTCACACTAACATTTTGTTTTCTGGTTGGTTAGGTTTTGAGCCTGTGGTGATAGAAAATGTTTTGGAAGGTGACGAGCTGCGTACAGACCTGCAAGCAGTAAAGGCTAAAGTCCAGGAACTTGGGCCTGATAACATTCTGTGTATTCATTCTACTACATCCTGTTTTGCTCCGAGGGTGCCTGATAGGTAAATGATCTGTGAATATTGTCTTTTAGCTGTTTATCGGTCTTTTAAATAAAATATGATATACTAATTCTCAAATAGGCTTAAACAACACTTCCGTAGTAAATAGGTGAATGGTCTGTTCTAAGAGAATAGATTGACCTTGTGGAGAAATAGCGTAGTGGCTTGGGAAAATAAACATTCGAAATAGAACAAAGAAAACAACTAGTACAGGGTGGGAGCTCCCTTTATCACCCAAGTAGACGCTGGCCATCTTTGTTTTCTTGCTCTTTATCCTGTTTCTGATTTCTTAGCATCTTTTTTCTTATTATTTAATAGAAGCTTCTTTTCTAAGATAAATATTGGTTTTACTTCTTTTCATTGCTATCAGTGTTAATTTAAAAAAATTTAGGGTTGTTTAATTTCAATTTTCTGTAATTGGAAGATTAACTCAGATGTATGCTTACATGTGCATAGTGGTTGTCATTGTCTACATTTTGAGAATAATACAAACATTAAGAAAAAGCAAAAAAGAAAGAAAGCAAATGTTTACTTTTCTAAAGGATAGTCACAGATTTTTATTCTGAAAATGAAATAGGCTCAGGTTTAGTAATAAGATTTCTGGTTTTGACTACAATTTTTTTGGTTCATTTTAACATTTTGAATGGAAGTGGTAATGATTTGTAAGAACTATATTGACTTTGGACTTTTCTTGTAGCATCAAGTTATACTTTGGTTTTAATTCATGGAATCACATTATTTGGCAGTAATGAATGCCATGTTGGCTTTTATTATCTTATAGGCAGATTGTAAGAGACAATTTTTAAACTAGGCTCTTAAAAATTTACCTTGTTACATTCATGAGCCTGTGAACTCTATTTTAAGATTACTTTGCATATGCTATTGTGGTTTATTCATTACCAATCAGATTTCAAATTTGTATTGAAATATTAAATAAGCATCTTTTTTTTAGTGATGGTTTGATATCTATAAAATTTTTAATGTGATAGAAATCACATTTTGAAAAACAACATATGGATATTTGTATTAATTGGATCATTTATCCTTGTGGATACTTTCCTTTTGTTTCATTTTGACTAACATCTTTTGAATTTTACAGTATGCCTGGCACAGTGTTAAGTGTTCTACCTGTGTTATCTCCTTGAGAAAAAATTTCATAAAGTTTTTTATCAGTCAGAAAAATTCTCATTTGTCATTGTTGTGTAACGAATATTTCTGAATAGGAGTGAATAGGAAAAGGGTGATGCACAGTAATGTTTGAATTTCTGACTTTATTAAGTTTTAAAACTACGTTTTGATTTTTTTTACATCAGGCTTTATTCCTTTATAGTCTTAATTGTTTGGGTGCAGTATACATTTTGTTTTTATTAGTTATTTAATCAGACAAAAAGTATTGTGGAGGAAATTTCACTTAAAGGAAATGTTATAAAAAAGATGGGTATTTCTTCCAACTGATAAACACTTTACATTGGCTTCTAAGTTAGAAAACAGTTTGATTCATTTGAAAAATATTTTTTCTGTTTTTTCTTTCATTTAAATACTTTTTTGAAACATGCCCTAACCATTAACAGATTTAAGTAATTCAGATTATTTAAAACTACTCACAAGTGATTTTTTTTTTTTAAATACAATGTAGTGTTATGGAGCCTTATTTTCAAAGAAGTCCTTTATTAAGGAATACTTTCATTAGAACACGCACCCTTTATTTTATGAAGAAAATACTTCTGTGTATCCCAGAAGGTCTATTCTGTAAAAAAAAAAAAAAAAAAAAAAAAAAAAAATCATCTGATAAGTTGAAAGTAACAAAAATGATTTTTTTATCAATTTGTAGGGTTTGTAAAAATAAATGATAAAATGAGTTTTTAATTCATGAGACTTCAAGGAAGCAAATTGATAACTTGTTTTTGGTCTGAAGCAAACTGGACAAAAGAAGAAAACTTGTGACAGATGAACATAGTAGTAGTATTCCTCCTTATAGTTAACAGTATGTTAATGACATCCAGTGGATAAAGAACATGTGTTATGCGTAAATAGGTAGTTCAAACTATATATATGAAATATATCCTGTTGGAAAGGACTTTACTTGTATAAAAATGCTTTCAAATTCTTTATACTTTAGAGAGAAAACTTTTAATAACTTTTCTAAAACACAGGATTTAGTTTTAGTTTCATAGCAGGAGGACGTTTCTATTAAAGATGAGCTCAGTCACAAGAAGTATTTGGCTTTGTGAAAGAACATCTATTTATTATACTCTTACTGAAATTTATTACCTTACTTTGCATAAAGTTAGACTCTCAAATTAGATTAATATGAGAGGTGTAAAATGAAAAAGTAAGAGTAGATAAGGGTGGATTTAAAACCAGTAGCTATTTAAAAGATTCTTCAGTATCCAAGTTGTTAGAAAATGTTATTTTGGTAATGACACATTTTAATGTTCTGTATTTTTTAATACATTAAAGTCTATTTGAGAATGCATTTTTTATTTTATGAGATGTTTAATGTGAGATTTCTTAAGATTTCCAGATATGCTAATTATTTTGCAGATAACGAGCTTCAGAATGGTAAGCAACCAAAAGTGTTTGGAAAAAAAAGCACATACCACCTTGTGAGGGGTCATTATAAATAATCTTCTGGCTTTCTATTTAGGGAATTTTTAATTTTAAGATGATTTAAAAGTTACCATCTCCGTAAATTTTTGTATTTTTTTCCATTTATTGATAACATTAATTTAAAAGCTTTTCTAGGTTTATTCGAAAGAGCTTGCTATGTATTTCCAAGTTTACTGCAATAGAAATTTCAGTGTTTATCGTTTTTTCCCTTGGTGTACATTGAGGATAACTATTAATTTTTTAAAAAAATTCTGCACTATCATTTATAAAGCACAGTGTTAGTATGTCTTTCTATTGAATATTTATATTTATAGACTAGAAGAACTGGCTGTGATTTGTGCTAATTTTGGCATTCCACATATAGTCAATAATGCTTATGGAGTGCAGTCTTCAAAGTGTATGCACCTCATTCAGCAGGTAAGAATTTAAAATGATATGTATGTCAAGGAAACATTCATTTTAACACATTATAGGATTGTTACTTTTTCTACAAAGCGGTATAGTAAAAACAGTTATTTATCACCATCTGCTTTACGGAGAACCTGCATCTGATAATCTCTCAAAGTCATTATTCTTTGTACTATGGTGGTAATTGGACTGATAGCTTTGGTAGTAGACTAGAATCAACATAGAAATACTTTAGTAGTTTAGCTTTTAACTTTCTGAGAATGTTTCATTCTCATTTTTCTAATATACTGGATTATACCATTTTTTAAAATATATGATTTCTTCTATATTTAAGGAATTATTGTACCTTATTGTCTTAGGCTAGAAATGACTTCCTTTATAAACATTCTAGTATATAGCTATGGAATTGGCAGGTCTTGTATTTTTTTTTTTTTAAGCATCAACTAGATTCTGGTCATTTGTTTTAGGTTCTAATTTTGAAATTATGTCTGTGTTTCCCATGTCACTTATAGTAAGAACTGTGGCCTGCAAGGCTTTGTGTATTAAGGCCTTTGCTGATTTGCTGATTTCATTTTCTACTGCTTTCCGTTTGCCTTCTCTGCCCCAACCACCTTCGCTGCCTTTCTTTTCTTCCATTTTTGTCGTGTGTGTGCATTTCCAGGCTTTTGCTCTTGCTTATCCCACTCACTGGACTGCTCTTCTAGATAGTTGCATAACTTTCTTTAGGTCAGTGAGACTTCCTCAGAAACTCTATCCGTGATTGTTATTATTGACAATCAATAACTGATTACTGAACCAAGTGGATGAATAAATGAAATATTGTGTTTATTTATGCAGGTATGATACAGGCTATATAGTTCATATGCATAATGATAATATATATACTCAGTTTTGACATACATATCAAACCCTATCTAATACCTCCCCCTTTCTCACTAGCATTTTCTACTTTTTTATTTTTATTTTTGAGATGAGGGTCTCACTCTGTTGCCCAGATTGGAGTGTAGTGGTGCATCCACAGTTCACAGCAGCCTCAACCTCCCAGGCTCAAGTGATCTTACTGCTTCAGCCTCCTGGGTAGCTGGGACCACAGGTGTGCACCACCAACCCCAGCGAACTTTTTGTATTTTTTAAAGATGAGGTTTTGTCATGTGGCCCTGGCCAGTCTTGAACTTGTGGGCTCAAGCGAGCCTCCCACCTTGGCCTCCCAAAGTGCTGGGATTATAGATGTGAGCCACTGTGTCTAGCCCTTGCTAGCATTTTCTATCCCTCTCTTTCTTTTTTTTTTTTTTTTTTTTTTTTTTTACCATGTTCATTGATTTTAAGATGTAGTGTTCTACATTTTGATATTTGAAATTGTGATGTCTTATAGTCAGTGGTGTCTTACAATGTTAACAGATAATGTTTTTTCTTGGTGACATATAAAATAATGATGCTTTTTAAAATTGATGGCTTTTTGCTATTTTTCTCCAGAACACTTAACACTTGATGTAATGTTTGTTTATTGTCTAGTTATTGACAGTAATTAGAATTAAGGCTCTGTTGGGGGTAGAAGGTAGAACTTTGTTTTGTTCACTGCTGTGCCCTCAATACTTAAGACAATTTGGTACATAGTGGACAGTCAATAACTGGTTACTAAATAGAGTCAGTGAATAAATGAAGTATTGTGTTTATGCATGTATGATATGGGCTACATAGTTTGTGTGCGTGATGATGTTAATATACATATTCAGTTTCGACATACATGTGATTATATTATGTGGGCATAAGTTATTCACAGATTACCTGTGGCCTGCTCTGAAATGCTCTGAAACACAATAGATAACTATCTAGTTATTTTTTTGTCTTTTATATCATTTTGAGTATACCAGTATCATCTTTTACATAAACGTGGTTTATATGAAATAGTAATCGCTGGTTTGCTTAATTTCTTTACTCAAGTTTGTATCAGTTAGTATGTCATTGGCAGCAAGTAACAAACTCAACTCAAGGTGCATTAAACCAATAAGGAAATGGATTAATTTATGTAGCAAGTCCAGAGGTGGCTTGGGTTGTAGGCATGGCATGCTAGGATTTCTTAAAACGTTTAGAGAAAGACTGTTTACCATTTCCTTGGTATTTCTTTTTTTTATACCTTAACTTTTTAAGGCTTCTTCACTTAATCTATATTAGATTGTATCTAACTTGTATGGTCATAAAGGAAGGGTGTACAATTTTCTACACTGGAAATCTTGAAAAACATTTTATTTCAGTGATTGATTTTTATTCCTCCCCTCCCTTTCCCCCTTGCTCTTCTTCTCTGTAGTTTTTAGCAGCTTCTCTTCTTTTAAAAGTCAGATACCATCAGCATTACTAAAAGTTTAGGAAAATGAGGAAGGAGTAGAAAATAATTCAGAACACTATTACCCTAAGAAATACCCTTAACTATTTATATATTTACTTTTTCTTGTTTTATATGCATATTGTTTTTACATAGTCATATTCATTGTGTACATTTAATTTTTTTGTGTTATATTTCTGTACTCTCCAGATGCCTGTAAAGTCTTCATAATGATCATTTTAATGATACTCACAACATATTTTTAAATACTAGAAAATTTGGTGGTGCACCTGAAGAGATTAAAACTAAAAGGCTGGGTATGGTGGCTCACTCCTTTAATTCCAGTACTTTGGAACGCCGAAGCTTTCAGATCACTTGAGGCCAGGAGTTTGAGACCTCCCTGGGCAATAAAGTGAGACTCCATCTCTACACAGCGAAAATTAGGAAAAAATTATCTGGGTGTGGTGGTGTGTTCTTGTAATCCCAGCTATGTGGGAGGCAGAGGCAGGAAGATTGATTGAGCCTAGGGGTTTGAGGTTATGGTGACTTATGATCACACCACTGTACTCCAGCCTGGGTGACAGTGAGACCATCTCTTAAAAAAAAAAAAAAAGACAAAAAAAAAAAAAAGCTCCAGAATACAGTAAGAAAGCTGCCCTTGGAGCTGTGCGTCTTCAGTACTCTGCTTTGTCATTACCTCTCTGCATTTGTGAGGCGATTTTACTTAACATTTTAACCAAAGCATAAAACTATAAGATGGGTGAATAAACTTTGAAATGCAGACATTGTTGCAGATAATGTATTACCTTCTAAAGTTGACATTCCTTTAAAAATTTTTCTTTGATACATAATATTTGGATATATTTATGGGGTGCATATGATATTTTGATACACGTACAGATTATGTGATGGTTAAGTCAGAGTATTTAGGCTATCCATTACCTGGCATTTATTTTTTCTTTTTGTGTTAGGAACATTTCATATCCTCTCTTCTGGGTATTTTGAAATACACAATATGTTGTTAACTGTAGTAACTGTACTGTGCTATTGAACATGAGAACTTATTAAATTAGACATTCGTTTAAAACAAAAAGAGCAAATACATAAACATTCTATTTTTCCCAAATTGGCCTTCGCCGAAAGAGTTTGTGGCACTATTGATTTAAATCAAATTAATACTTGAGTCTTAGTGAGTGCTGGTTGCTGTTTAATGACATTCCAAAAAATTACAGTTAGCTTTAATTCATCTCAATAGTCCTTATTGTTCATATTTACCATTTATTACACTTTCCATGTGTCAGGCATCTTAACTAGGCTTTTAAAGTTATTAACTGAGACCTAACAATTTTCAGTGTACTGCTTCTTCTCATTCTGCACATGGAGAAATAAACTAAATGGGGTTAAGTGACTTGCCCAGGATCTGTAGCTACAAAATAGCCCATCTAGTTCAGTGTGACTCCAAAGTCCCATTTTTCTGTTGAAAAACAAAGTGCTAATACCATAAGTCTTTTCTTGAGAAAATAATATTACAATAATTAAATATATGAAGAAAAACTATAAAATGTTTTTTATTTTTATTAAGATTATGTTTTTAATTTTTTTATTTTTAAGGAGAGACCCCAGAATACCTTAATACTGAGCATCTAGAGTGTTCTGTATGCACATGTAGCCCCCAGGGAAGTTAGTTTTGAATAACCTATATTTCTGCTTATATTTACCAAAGTGACTTAGAGATTAATGGAGTATGGATATTAAAATAGATTAATGGAGAGGGATATTGAAGAGTCACACAAATATGTGTATGAGACTAGTTATTTGAGTCATAATGGATTGTAAAACTCCAAAAGTGTGGGAAGCAGCAACTTTGCCTATTAAGAATTTGAGGGAAGTAGGTGTTACTACTGTTTATTCACAGACCTACTTGCCACTTCATTCAACAAATGTTTACTGGGTTCCTACTTGTGTACCAGGCACGAGGGTGAGAAATAGAGATGAAATGGTATATTCGACAAAATCTTTAACCGTCATGGAGCATTCTGTTTTTTTGTGGGAAAGCAGGGAGTAAACCTTGAGTATGACAGGTCTTGGATAAACGCTAAGGTGTTTGGGGTGGAGGGATGTCATTAGATGGAGTGATCTAGGAAGCGCTCTTCAAGAATGTGAGTGGAGCTCTGAATGACGTGAAGAAGGAAGTTTTGCCGCTCTCTATATTCCAGACAGAAGCTAACAGCCAAGACTCTGAGGCAGGAGTGTGCTTGGAATGTATGAGAAATAGCAAGGAGGCCAATATGGCTGAACCATAATGAACAAGGTGAACAGTGGTTGTAGAGCTTTAAGGTGTGTAAGGGTTTGGGATTTGATTCTTGGTATGATCGTTGGCCGTGGAAGGATTTCAAGCAGGAAAGAGTGATGTGCTATGTGGGAAACAGACTGTAGGGAGGCAAGCGTAGAAGCTAGTGCAGCAACCCATATGAAATTTCTTGGTGGCTTTGGCCAGGGTAGTAGCTGTGAAGGTGGTAATAAATGGTTTTATTCAGATGTATTTTGAGTGTGGATTTTAGATCATATACTGGTGACTTATGTAGCTGAAAGAGGGGGTCTCTGAACCATTTCTGAGATTGGGTCTGGCCTGTTTGTTTTCTTGCCACAGAATATGCTGCCTTTTGAATACCTTCTGTGTTTTAGTGATGGAAGGATTCTAGTAAAGTCTGGTGCGCTGATTCCTCTAGCACTTCTGCTTCCAATTTAGGTTTCTGTTTCTCTCAGGAAGCCTTGAACAGTACTGTTAATACAAAAGCAACTGTGTTCCACTTTTTTTTTTTTTTTTTTTTTTTTTTGAGACGGAGTTTCGCTCTTGTTACCCAGGCTGGAGTGCAATGGCGCGATCTCGGCTCACCGCAACTTCCGCCTCCTGGGCCCACTTATTTTTATATGCTGCTACTTTGCATGTTTTCCAGTGTTTTTTATTCTCTTAGTCTTATATGTTTCTGTTTTCCTGTGATATGGTGAGATTTTCTCTGATCATGGTTTATTTTAGGGAATTAGAAAGAAGAGGAAGAGGACGGTTAAGATTTGAACAGTTGTATCATGGCCTCCAGAGCAACCACTCCTCTTCCCTGCTTTGGCTGCTTTCACCTGCTGCCTGGATCTGGACTCTTAGATAGGCCAGCTATCTGCTCCTTCTGTTCTCCCTGAGATAGTGAAGTGTGAAAATGAAGGTCAAATATGGTTATAATATTAATAGGAATGCAGCTTGTGAATACAGATTGAAAATCTGTGGCTACAGATAAAGAAAAAGACTATCTTAGTTGTAATTTAGATGGTATCTCTATTTTTAAGAGGAGAAAATTAAAGCACATTAGACAGAAGGTCATAGACTCTGTTGGATGGGGACCAGAACTGAGTTTTACATTTCTAGTAGGCAAGTATTCAATTTTTCACCAGAATATTAGATTTTCACTGGAAGTTCATTTGTAGTGGAATGAAATCATCTAAGTTTATAATATTAGGGAGCTTATATGGAAACATTGCTTCTAGGATTGCCAAGAGTATACAAATGAAATTTCCATTAAATAATGTTAAAAGTTTTGCTTTTCTTTTTTGTTATCTCAGTGTTTAAAATGGTCATATAGGTAGTAGATTGTCCAAGCATTAAAGAGAGGCACATGTATAATTAACTCTTTGGCAACTTGGATGACTACAGTCCATCAGGTTATGGTGGCCACCCTCGAACTTACCGAGGGTGTTTAAAACCACTTAATAGTTATAGGACCCATTGTAGACATTTGTTGTCAAAAAAGGAGTACAGATGGGAGGCAAGGGATGAATTCATTCTCTCTTACTCAATTTTAAGGTGTAAAGCTCCATTTCATTAAAGTTCCCACCTGAGCTGATACTTAAACAGTGCTTGCTTCACAGAGTTGTTATGAAGATTAAATGATTTATGTGTGAAAGCAGGTTGTAAATTAAAGTTCCACATATAAGGAGCACCATCAACAATTTTGATTTAATACTTAAAAACATTTTATTGGCACTATAACAAAGGAAATAAAAATTTTCAATTTTTTTTATTTCTATGCATTGTTTTAATAGTGTTTATTTTTAGTCTAAGGTAGAGTTGACAAACATTGTATATATTTATGGTGTACAATTTGATGTTTCAGTGCATGCGTATATTGTGAAATGGTTAAATCAGGCTAATATATTAATTATCCCAAATACAATTTTTTGTTATGGTGTTTATTTGTTAATAGCAGTTGTCTGTTTTCCTAGCAACTAATATGTAATATTATATTGATTCTAGGGGGCTCGAGTTGGTAGAATAGATGCTTTTGTTCAGAGCTTGGACAAAAATTTTATGGTTCCAG
Source organism: Saimiri boliviensis (assembly GCF_048565385.1). Classification (NCBI taxonomy): domain Eukaryota; kingdom Metazoa; phylum Chordata; class Mammalia; order Primates; family Cebidae; genus Saimiri; species Saimiri boliviensis. The sequence continues at coordinate 24,161,334 of NC_133451.1, read as the reverse complement.
TAGGTGGCGCTATAATTGCTGGCTTTAATGATTCCTTCATTCAGGAAATCAGCAAGATGTATCCAGGTAAATAAATAAGTTGCTTTTCAGAAAAAGTAATAAACAAAAATCCATTTGTACATTGGCTACTGCAATAAATCTTAATTTCCAAAGACACCCCCCTTAATCTCCTTAATGTAACTTAGCCTTCTTATTTCAGGGAGAGCTTCAGCTTCACCTTCTTTAGATGTCCTTATTACTTTATTATCACTTGGATCAAATGGCTATCAGAAACTATTAAAAGAAAGAAAGGTAAGCTTTCCCTTTAGGTGTTGAACAATATTCTCAACTAGAACCATACTCTAAATCATTGGTGTTTCTGTCTATTAGTTGCATGCATTGGGAAGGAGACATCTAGTGTGGTCCGACAGTATTTATTCAGATCTGGAGTCCCCGCGGGTGGTTTCCTATTAGTTTTTGTCAGCCTGTCTATCCAGATATTTTGAGGAATCTTAAATAGGTGATTTTGCTTTTATTTATTTACTTGTTAGAAATTCTTGCATTAGGGACTCTTTTTCAGTAAAATTCAGTTCATTTATCACCTAAAGGTAGAGGCTCTTAAAAGACAAATGGAGAAGTCATCTTTTTAGTTTTTGGGAACCTGAAAACTTGTTTAGGTGTGAGATGTCAGTCACAGGAGGAAGAACCAGGTCAGAAGTTAGCTCTGTCTTTTTACACTAAAATAATAAATTTATCTCTTGTTATTATTGAATGCTGAGCTAATTAGTTATATTGGCTATGAAAAGAAAAGTAACATTTATGCTTGAAAACAGGACTTTATCTCCAGCACAACTAGCTTAATTCAGGACAACTCCAAAAGACAGAGATAGTATAGCTAGGGCAGGTCAGACTGCAGTGTTTTATTCATCTTCTGTGTGGGAGAGAGTGAGTCCTCTGGTGCACTTTTTATATCTGGTAACTTTCTAGTACTTAATAACAATTATAGGCTGTTATATTTATAACAGTACTTTATATATTCTAAAACATTTTCATATGTATTATCTCATAGATCTTCTCATAGCCTTATGATGAATACATAACACAAGTTTAAAAATCTTATGCCGCAGCCCTCTTTCCCTTGCTAATTCATACAATGGGAAAGTAATTGTTTAATTGTGAGGACATTTCTTAAGATTTACTTGATACAGGAAAATATGCTCAATGGCATTAGTCATTAGGGAAATATCAATTTAAAACTGCAATGAAATACCACTACACACCTTTTAGCATGGCTAATGTACCAAAATATGCAGCAAGATAATGACTTTCAAACGCATTATACAAAATGAAAGAAGCCAGACTCAAATGGCTACATATTACATGGTTTCATTTATATGTCATCCCGGAAAAGGTTAAAAATATAAGGAAAGAAGAAAGATTAATGGTTGCTAAAGGCTAGGGGTTGGGGAGGGGACTTTCTGGGGTGATGAAACGTTTTATTTCTTGATAGTGATAGTGGTTTCATGACTGTATGTATTTGTCGAAATTAATAGAAGCGAACACCTAAAACACAGACACCCCGAATTTTACTATATGTAAGTGAATTATACCTCAGTAAGTCTGACAATGAATTTTTATACAATAAAAATAGAACTCTGGTTTTATAAACTCCAAATTGTAATCACTCATGGTCATACATTGTTGTAGCCAAGAGAAGTCCTTGGCAAATCTTTCAAGGGAACAGATCCATATGTCAGATGACAGCTTTCTATAGATGAGGAAAACTTGTCATCTGCTTATATGAGAGTTGAGTTGTTTCAGATGCCAATGGTTCTTAGCTCTTGTGTAACTAGTTGTTTTATCCTGGAAAAGTTTTAAAGATTTTATTTCCCCGTTGTTGAAGGAGACAATTGCTATCTCAGGACACTTTTAGTTTTAAAAGACTCTAGAATATTTCTTAAAAGAGTTACTCTCTGGACTTTGGACATCATAATATGGGAATTGGTCTGTAATTTAGTAATCCAGTATAAGGCATATTGGTAATATAAATCAGACATTTTGTAAATTTGACTTTTTCTTCTTTTTTAAGATGGAGTTTCACCATGATGGCCAGACTGGTCTTGAACTCCTGACCTCAGGTGATCCACCCACCTCGGCCTCCCAGAGTGCTAGGATTACTGGCATGAGCCACTGTGCCGGGCCGACTTTTTCTTTTTAACACAATGATCTCTTCAGTTTCATATTACCTCATACCCATTTCTACCCTCACCAGGCTCTCTTGGCTTCCCTCTTTGCATCTGAATAAACACTTAAAATAGTGTGGTCTAAAGTATGGAAATGCAAAGGTAAAGTTGAATGTGGGGTAAGAGTCATTCAGTAAATATTTAACTTGCTATATGTTTAATGAGCACATAGTATGTGTCAGGCATATAGGTATATAAAGATACAGCAGTCAATACAGTAGATAAAGATACTTGCTCTTGTGGGGCACACATTGCCTGTGGGGGAAACCAGCCATAAACAGGCAACATAATACAGAAATTACAAAGTTTGCCTGAAGGTGAAAAGTACTATGGAAAAAAGCAAGAACGGATTAAGGAGAATTTGGGGTGATAAGGTGGTGTTGGGAACTGATTTTTAAATACAGTGGTTAGGGCAGGCTTCGTTGAGAAGGTGGCTTTTTTAAGACAGTCTCAGTCTGTCCACCAGGCTGTAGTACAGTGGTGATATCTTGGCTCGTTGCAACCTCCGTCTTCTGAGTTCAAGTGATCCTCCCACCTCAGCCTCCTGAGTAGCTGGGATTATAGGTGTGTGGCACCATGCCCAGGTAGTTTTGATATTTTTAGTAGAGACAGGGTTTTTCCATGTTGGCTAGGCTGGTCTTGAACTCCTGACCTCACGTGATCCACCCACCTTGGCCTCCCAGAATGCTGGGATTATAGGCATGAGCCTCTGTGCCCAGCCCAAGACCATGACATTTGAGTGAACTTGAAGTTTGAGGGAATGTACACATATGATGGTGAAGTGTGATTCAGGCAGAAAGCCAGTATCAGGACCCTAGGCCAGATGTAGACCTTGTGTATTTGAGAAGCAGCAAGGAGGCCAGTGTGGCTGGAGCAAGGAGGAGAACTGTGGGAATTGAGGTCAGGGTGGTAATGAGGGTGGGGCTGATCACGTGGGGCCTTCTAGGCCACAGTAAGGTCTGTGTCTCCTACTCTGAATGAAATAGGGAGTCATTGGAGAGTTTGAATTGAGTAGAATGATCTAACATGCTTTGAATCCTCACATTGACTGCTGTCTTGATAATAGATTAGTGGTGCAAGGGTAGAAGCTGGATGGATACTTCTTAGGAGCTTTTTATAGTAGTTAAGAAGTGATATTGGCAGGGAGCTAGATGGTGGCAGTGGAGGTAATAAGAAGTGGTTAGAGTGTAGGTTTGTGTTGAAGATTGAGTGAGTAGGAGTTCCTGGTGGATGTTAGAGACAGGTAAAGAGTACCTCTGAGATTTTCTGAGGTTTTGGAGGAAGATTAGGAGTTCAGTTTTGGACAAAATTGAATTTGAATTGACCTTAAGATAGAGTTGCAAAGTAGAGAATAGGATATGTAAGAGAATTGGGCCAAAAATTAAAATTTGGAAGTTAATTGACCAAGAGACTAGATGAGATTGCAAGAGAGCAAGTCTAAGCAGAAAAGAGGTATAAGGACTGAGCTCTGGGGTGCTACAGCATTAAGAGGTCTGAGAAAAACAACCAGCAAAGGAGACTTAGAAGGAGCATTCAGTTAGGAGGAAGACCAAGAGTGTGGGGTCCTAAGTCTTCCCTTGGCATCCCTCAGATACCAAAACCTGCAGATACTCAAGTCCCATATATAAAATGACATAGTATTTTCATGTAACCTATGCATATCCTCCTGTATCCTTAAGTCATCTCTAGATTACTTAGAATACTGAATACAATATAAATATTATATAAGCAGTTGTTATACTGTATTGTTTAGGAAATAATGACAAGAGAAAAAGTGCATTTTCAGCACAGATGGAATGTTTTTTTCAAATATTTTTGATCCACACTTGGTTGAAGCTGTGGAGGCAGAACTCATGGATAGAGGACCAACATGTATTAAGGAGGAGGGAGTGATTAGCATAGCTAATGGCACTGATAGGTCAGGTAGGGTGAGCATTAAGATTTGACCATCGGTTAGAAAGCGTTCATTAAAAAATCATTCTTGGTCTTTCCATGCGAAGTTTGTGTTTATACAAATACCATATACATTCTTATAAATTTATGTACAGATGAAATAATTACACATAATACTGAGAACTTACTCTATGGAAGGCACTAAGTACATTTATATGTAAACATTTAATCCTCAAAATATTCCTGTGAGGTGTTGTCACCCTCATTTTCAGAGGAAATAGAGAAGTAACATATGAGGTGAATTGTGGAATATGGACTTAAATCTAGGCAATTTGGGTCTCTTGTTCTCTGTCTTCACCTCTAAATTCTACTGCCTTTTAAAATAAAGATAATAATCTAGCCTGGTTGCTATGGAGCTATTTATATGGCTATAAATCTCAAGTACAGGTCTACTAATATCTAAAGGAGACAAAAACAGTAAATAAATCTAGCTACTGTGGCCAAAAACACTCAGTTATATTTTAGAGAGGATATACGTTGTTTGCTGGTGCAGAATCACAGTCATTGGAGAACTGCTCCTCCCTGCCTCCAGGTAGTCTGCTGAGTCTGTCAATTACAGTATTCCTTCCTTCTCTTTTATAGGGTGGGCAAATAATCTGGCTAGCCTGGTTCACAGGCATGTGGAGATAGTGTCCTTCCAGTAGATTTGATCGATCCTTTAGAGACAGGACCTCTTGCTTTGCAGATAGTAAGCTGCAAGGATATAATCTTACAACTGCCAGGTGCCGTATTTCTAGCCATACCAAGAGAGACTTCTTGAGTCTAGGGAATATAAGAAGGAAAACATAATTAAGTCATTTGAGACTCTGTATCCAGCCATGTCTGCTTATAGACTGGGCTGTTAGATGAAGCAGTACATTCCCTTCTCTGTTTTAAACTAGATTTCTAATGCCGATACTTTTGATTCCCCTTATACCTTTAAGCCCTTATATCATTAAGTCTTTGACAATGTTTTCAACATTCATTTCTTTCCATTTCCACTGCTACCACTCCCTAATTTAAGTCCTTACCACATCACACCTGATGGTTACAATAATTTACTCACACTTCTCCTGTTCCCCAATCTTGGTCTACTCTAATTTGTCATATCATAGAGCAGTTTCAGGTTAATATTCTAAAGACACAACTCTTCAAATTGTTTTGCTTTGGGTTCTGGTTGCCTGCAAGACAAAGTTCAAACTCCTTAGCCTACCATAATGATCTTTTGTAATCTGATCCCTTTTAAAAACAGTGTTGGTCTGTACTCATACATTTATTAATTCCAGCAAATATTTATGTGTAGGCCCTAAAGTTAAATTCACAAACAAGACTGATTTAGTCTTTACTCCCATGGAAATTATAGTTTTGGGGGAAATTCTAGTTATTAAATAGTTACAAATTTGATGGGAATTATGAAAGGAAGGCAGAGTGTTTGAGAGCATCTATCACCAAACCCAGCTGGGGCACCTACCCCAGCTCTGGAAGGGTCAGGGAAAATCTCCCTGGAGAAAAGACAGTGCATTTATTCATTGAGATTCATGGTGTGGTCCTAAGGTAGTACTGACGGCTAGTAAAACTGTAAAACACTGAAAAAGTGTTTTAAACTGAGTCTAGAAAGCAAAGTATTATGCAGTCATTTGAGGGTTTATGTTTTGAGTCACTTTATAAAATTAGCTTTCTTTTAGGGTAGATTCAGTTTCATTAGGTCAGAAGGAGGGTTCAGACAATGCATTTTTAGCAAAATTTTCCTGTTGAATTTTGGTGCAAATTGATGTTTGATACTCCTTGTTTTGGGGCACATAGGTCACTTATATGCATAGCAGAAACTTGGAGAGGAAACATACAATGTTTTAGCATTTTAACACTTACACATAGATAAGTACTATTTTATGGTATTTGAGATGGAATGCGTAAATATCCCAAATATCAAAACTTGGAAATACAACATTAGTTGTGTGTTGGTTTCCTCCCTGTGTTCATGTGTTCTCATTGTTCAGCTCCCACTTTTGAGTGAGAACATGCGGTGTTTGGTTTTCTGTTCCTGCGTCAGTTTGCTGAGTGTAGTCTTCCAGCTCCATCCATGTCCCTGCAAAGAAAGTCATTTCATTCTATGACTGCATAGTATTTCATGATGTAGATGTATCACATTTTCTTTATCTAGTCTATCATTGATGGGCATTTGGGTTGATTCTATGTCTTAGCTATTGTGAGTGGTGCTGCAGTGAACATATGTGTGCATGTATCTTTATAATAGAATGATTTATATTCCTTTGGATATATATCCAGTAATGGAATTGCTGGGTCGAATGGCATTTCTGGTTCTAGATCTTTGAGGAGTCCCCACACTGTTTTCCATAATGGTTGAGCTAATTTACATTCCCATCAACAGTGTAAAAGCATTCCTATTTCACTGCAACCTTGCCACCATCTGTTGTTTCTTGACTTTTTAATGACCATTTTGACTGGCGTGAGATGGTATCTCACTGTGGTTTTGATTTGCATTTCTCTCATGATCAGTGATGTTGAGCTGATTGGTTTGTTTTTTTATGTGTGTCTTCTTTTGAGAAGTATCTGTTCATGTTCTTTGCCCACTTGTTAATGTGGTTGATTTTCTTCTTGTAAATTTGTTTAAGTTCATTGTAAACTCTGGATATTAGACTTTTATCAGATGGCTACTTTGCAAATTTTTTCCCCCATTCCGTAGGTTGTCTGTTTGCTCTGATGATAGTTTCTTTTGCTGTGCAGAAGCTCTTTTGTTTAATTAGATCACATTTGTCAATCTGTGCTTTTGATGTTTTTGTCATGAAATCTTTACCTGTGCCAGTATCCTGAATGGTATTGCCTAGATTTTCTTCTAGGGTTTTTATAGTTTGGGGGTTTACATTTAAGTCTTTAATCCATCTTGAGTTAATTTTTGTTTAATGTGTAAGGAAGGGGCTCAGTTTCAGTTTTCTGCGTATGGCTAGCCAGTTCTTCCAGCACCATTTATTGAATATAGAATCTTTTCTACATTGCTTGTTTTTCTCAGGTTTGTCAAAAATCAGATGGTTGTAGATGTGGTCTTATTTCTGAGTTCTCTATTCTGTTTCATTGGTCTATATGTCTGTTTTTGTACCAGTATGTACCAAGCTGTTTTGGTTACTGTAGTCTTGTTGTATAGTCTGAAGTCAGGTAGCATGATGCCTTTGTTCTTTTTGCTTAGGATTTTCTTGTCTGTACAGACTCTTTTTTGGTTCCATATGAATTTTAAAATAGGTTTTTTCTAATTCTGTGAAGAATGTCAATGGTAGTTTGATGGAAATAACGTTGACTCTATAAATTATTTTGGGCAGTATGGCCATTTTCATGATACTGATTCTTCCTATCCATGAGTATGGGATGCTTTGTGACTCTAATTTCCTTGAGCAGTGGTTTGTAGTTTTTCTTGAAAAGGTCCTTCACTTCCCTTTTCAGCTGTATTCCTAGGTATTTTATTTTCTTTGCAGTAATTGTGAATGGGAGTTTATTAATGATTTTTGGCTCTTTTTGTTTATTGATGTCGTATAGGAATGCTTGTGATTTTTGCACATTGATTTTCTATCTTGGGACTTTGCAAAAGTTGTTTATCAGCTTGAGAAACTTGGGCTGAGGCAATGAGTATAATATCTTGGTATAGTTTCTTGTCATCTGCAAATAGAGACAGCTTGACTTCCTCTCTTCCTATTTAAATGCCTTTCTTTTTTTCTCTTGCCTGATTGCCCTGGCCAGAACTTCCAATACTTGTTGATTGGTAGTGATGAGAGATGGCATCCTTGTCTTCAGCTGGTTTTCAAGGGGAATGCTTCCAGCTTTTGCCCATTGAGTATGGTATTGTCTGTGGGTTTGTCATAAATGGCTATTATTATTTTGAGGTATGTCCGTCAGTACCTAATTTATTGAGAGTTTTTAACATGAAGCAGTATTGAATTTTATCAAAGGTCTTTTCTACATCTATTGAGATAATCATGTGGTTCTTGTCTTTAATTCTGTTTATGTGATGGATTACGTTTATTGATTTGCGTATGTTGAACCAGCCTTGCATCCTGTGGATGAAGCCTACTGAGTCGTGGTGGATAAGCTTTTTAATATGCTGCTGGATTCGGTTTGCCAGGATTTTATTGAGGATTTTTGTGTCGATGTTCATCAGGGATATTGGCCTAAAGTTTTATTTTGTTTTGTTAATTTCTGCCAGGTTTTGATATCAGGATGATGTAGGCCTTGTGAAATGAGTTAGGGAGGAGACCCTCCTTTTCAGTGATTTGGAATAGTTTCAGAAGAAATGGTATCAGCTTCACTTTGTACCTCTGGAAGAATTCAGGTGTCAATGCATCTGGTCCTGGGCTGTTTTTTGTTGGTAGGCTATTAATTACTGCCTCAATTTCAGAACTTGTTACTGGTCTATTCAGGGACTCAGCTTCTTTGTGGTTCAGTCATGGGAGGGTATATGTATGCAGGAATTTATCCATTTCTTCTACATTTTCTAGTTTATTTTCACAGCGGTGTTTATAGTATTCTCTGATTTTTTTTTCTATTTCTGTAGGTCAGTGGTGATACCCTCTTTATCATTTTTTATTATGTCTATTTGATTCTTCTCTCTTTATTAGTCTAGCTAGCAGTCTATCTGTTTTATTAATTTTTCAAGAAACCAGCTCCTTGATTTGTTGATTTTTTAAAATGTTTTGTGTGTGTGTGTGTCTGTCTCTTTCAATTCCACTCAAGTCTTGGTTATTCTTGTCTTCTGCTAGTTTTGGGTTTTGTTTGCTCTTGGTTCTCTATTTCATTTAGTTGTGATGTTAGGACATTGATTTGGGATGTTTCTGGCTTTTCAATGTGAGCATTTAGTGCCATAAATTTCCCTCCTAACACTGCTTTAGCTGTGTCTCAGAGATGCCAATACATTATCTCTTTGTTCTCATTAGTTTCAAAGAACTTCTTGATTTCTGCCTTAATTTCATTGTTTACCCGGGAGTCATTCAGGAGCAGATTGTTCAGTTGTGTGGTTTTGAGTGAGTTTCTGAACCTTGAGTGCTAATTTAGTTGTTGTCTGAGAGACTGTTAGGATTTCAGTTCTTTTGCATTTGCTGATGAGTGAAATTTTAAGATTTCTATATGCTGTCATTATAATGCCAAATAAACATGTTATTTAGTATTTCTTGCTTTTGTTCTTCTTGAATTGAAACCATAAATAATAGTAATGTGCAATGTTTACTACAATAAACTAATAAAGTATCTGGAGTAATTTTGTAGTTAAACTTACTTAATCAGTAAATTAAACTGAGAGTTTTTGAGTGTACTCCTAAAAATTACTATTATAGGTTTGAAATGAAACTTAGTGCTTAATTATGAGTACTTTGGTAGGCTAATACCCCCCTTGGAATTTGCCATCCATCCCTCTATTCTTAGTATCCCTTACCTGATATATAGTAATGCTTGTCCTATGTTTGTTGAATGAATGAACACAAAGTATTTAAGAACACCTGAGCCAAATGTTGTATCATCATCTCCTATTTTACACAGTAAGTATCTTTCTGGAAAATTAGTAAGAAAGCAAATTTTATACACACACACACATACACTATACACACACACACACACACACACACACACACACACATTTTTTTTTAAAGATATGGGGTCTAAGCAGTTCTCCTCAGCCTCCGAAGTAGCCAAGACTATAGGCACGTACCTCTGTCCAGTTGCAAATATTATTTTGATACTAATTTCCATTATGAATTCTATGTTCTTTTTTGGGGTCTCATTCTGTCACCAAGGCTGCAGTGCAGTGGCATGATTATAGCTCACTGCAGCCTCGACCTCCTTGGGTTCAGGTGATCCTCTCACCTCAGCCTCTTGAGTAACTGGTGTTCATGGGTTCACACCACCATGCCCATCTAATTCTTTTTTTTTTAACTTTCTTTAGAGACAGGTTTTCACCGTGCTGCCCAGTTTGGTCTTGAACTCTCAAGCTCAAACAGTCCTCCTGCCTCAGCTTCCCAGAGTGCTGGGATACAGGCGTGAACCACTACACCCAGCCTATTCTTTTTTAAGGAATAATCTACTGTATAATTTTATCTTCTTATAAAAACATTTCTCTAAATATTCAACTATATGGATATAGTTGAAAACTTGTGAAAAGGAATGGCGATTACCTGTTGTATATAACAGGCATCGTACTTCCTGCCTAGCAGAAGCACTTTTCTAACCTTAAGATTTTGGAATTTATAATTTTAGGGATTTTGTCATCTTTTTGGAAACCGTTATGTCTTGATTGTTCTTTCTTGTGACATTGATGTTTTGACTTTTAAGATTTTCAACTACGGCCGGGCGTGGTGGCTCACGCCTGTAATCCCATCACTTTGGGAGGCTGAGGCGGGTAGATCACGAGGTCAAGAGATTGAGATCAGCTTGGTGAAACCCTGTCACTACTAAAAATACAAAAATTAGCTGAGTATGGTGGTGTGTGCCTGTAGTTCCAGCTATTTGGGAGGCTGAGGCAGGAGAATTGCTAGAACCCGGGAGGTGGAGGTTGCAGTGAGCTGGGATTGCGCCACTGCACTCCAGCCTGGCAACAGAGCGAGACTCCACCAAAAAAAAAAAAAGATTTTCAGCTGCTTGTAGATTATTCCAAAGCCCCATGCATGTGTACATTTTGCTTAGCATAAATGAAAATCCGCCTGCTTTGAGAGTGACCTGTAGCAATATGTAGCTTAGCTAGTGAGTGAATCCAGCAGGCAGTTCAGTTTCATTGGGACTTTGTTCTTTATTGTCATTGGGTAAACACTTTATGGGAGAAATTTATGTTGGAGTAATATTCATGAATTGGATGCCTTCATCTCAGATATTAGGAGTTAACTTTCTTTGTAACATACAGAAATTTGTTCTTTTCCTTTTATCTAGATTTACAGAGTAGAATAGAATAAACAGGAATAGGACAAGAACAGGGTTATAGGTACAATGTATTATCATGTGTCTATAGGCATCCTGCTAGCTAACTTTAGTGTTTTTTTTTTTTTTACTCTTGAAGACTTTTTTAGGCTAGGGGAAAAATAGGTGGGTGGGGAGCTAACATTTTTATGAATGTCTGCTGTATGCCAGGAACTGTGCTAGATTCATTTTATTTATTATTTTCTGTAACACCCAGAGCAAGTGTATGAGGTAGGAATTATCCCCATTTTGCAGATAAAATTGAGGCCCAGAGTAGTTAAGTACTCACCCAGGTATCACATATAAGTACCAAAATTGCCATTGAAACCCAAGTCTGTGTGATGGTAAAGTCTCGGCACTTTCTGTCTTATCACTCACTCTCTTCTCACTGCTTCCAGTCACTCATCCAATGTTGCTCTGTGCTAGGCTTTTGAGCCATAAAAATGATGATCTTGTGACCTTTCCACTCTATCTAGTGGAGGTGTGTAAAACCCCAAAGGTTCTCTAATGTACTAATTGGTTTTATTTAAAATTCTATGTATAGAATTTATTTATAAGAGAGAATATCTATAGGAGTAGTTTTCAAAGTATTTGCCCATTTGAGAACTCTGTCACTGTTAAGTTAAAGTTTACTTTTTTAACAATTTCATTCAGTAGGCAGGTTTTTCTGTTGAAAATGTGGATGTCCTCCATAAACCATAATTGCATCTATGTAGCATAAATATTGTTTTTTTATTGGATTTGTTGCAGAAATAAGGGCCTCTTTTGTTTAAATGGACTTGCTTTTGAACTGTGAAAATTTAATCGTGATAGTTTATTGGTTCAGCTCTGGAGAAGCTGAGGCAAAGCTATTTTGCTCCAGCCAGAGCTATTTATATACCATCACTGAGAGCTCCTTTTTATATTATTGGTGTTATTGTGTACTAAAAAAAGGAATGTTAGAAGAAAACTTAGGATTTTTTTTTTTATTCTATGCCCTTACTCACCACGATGGTATTTTTAGAGGTTATTTCATCTAGCTGTATCTATTCAGAAAAGGCTTTATCTTTTTCACAGTAGTGGCAGACAAGATCTCAGCTTGAAGTCATTCCTTCTTAAGCTTTCTTTTTTAAAGGGTGAAAGGATCAGAGAGAGTGGAACTGTGTGTGTGAATTGAGCCTCTTTGTCCTTATCCCCTTCCTGATCAACACATTTGCTTCATCCAGGGGAGAAATAACTATGAATTTAACCCCTTTTCTAAAAGGGGTTAAAACGTAGACTGTTTCTTTTAGGTTATCTATGTGGAAAGAAAGTCTGTGGCCTTAGAAGTTTATCCTCATTTCTGTTTTGCTTCTGGAGAAGATCATTATTCAGTTTTGCTTTCCTTTTAGAAGAGTGATTTACTGAACAGGGCAGTCAGGTAATCATTCATTGTTGCAAATATCTGCTGAATTGGATAAGTGGAAGAATAACAGCACCGTGGCTGCTCCAGTGGCTGGAACTTGTGAGCTAAAAACTGGGGGACAAAGTAAGTTTTAAAAGAACCATTATACACTTCAAACAATGTCCTTATAACAGAGCGAAGTTTGGAAACACTAGTAAATTTGCGGCCATATAAGTGGAGTAGTTGAATCTCCACAGAAGCATCTAATTTCAGCCCATATATGGGGCCTTAGCACCTTGAATGCAGATGGGGGTAGCCTCGGAGTCAAGACTTGTCGAGTGCATATGGATCCTCATAGCTGGTCACAGTTGTATGGCCTCATAGACAACAGCATGTTGTATTTAGTACTGTTTTCCTCGAATATGGACATCTGTCTGCCTTGATATTTACCTTCTGTTGGTCATCCATCCATCCATTCATGTTGTCTTTGAAATAGTAGACTACCGGTTATGTTTCTTTTGGTTTATTACCTGCCTTATGAGATATATTGTAATAATATGTGAGGTTCCATTTTTATCTTATCCTATAACATGAAATGGTATGTTTCCAAAGACATGATTACATAAGACTATTTCACTTAAAATTTAGTGGATTATGTACGTCTTTGGATTCTGGGAGGGACAGCCTAGATGTCGGATTTCGTGACTGCAAATTAATTTGCAAAAGGCTCTGTGAAGGATAATACTTAATATAATTCAAGATCTCTTCCATTAACACCTTGAACTATGGTGTAAAGTTTTGTATTTTTATTCTAGAAATACAGCTGACATTAGCATTCAGGTATATAGTTCAGTTTATCTCTAGTGAAAAGTCTTTTACAATTAAGTTAAATACAGCACAAAGAACATGGAAAATCAATAATATTTCATTTCATTTAAGTAAGATCTTTCTATATACACTTGCTTGGGTTGCTTATAAATTTCTTTCTTTACAGAAGTATTTTATAATAGATGTCAGTTACAGATTTAACTGTAGCAAAAAATAGTACAGGTTCTGTAGTAGCTTTAATATATCAGGTAAAAAACTGCTTAGCTAAGTATCAGTGTAGAATAGTGGTGTAGTCTCCTAAACGATATTTTTAAAGTGTAGTAATATTAATAGGAGAGCATTTAGGAGTATAACGTGGAATATTGTAGAATTCAGCATACTGTGCTTGAAGATATTTAAAATGTATTTGCTTATTGGTCTATTTATCATAACCCTTTACACAGAGTAGACATACTACAAATATTTGTTGATGGGTATGAACTTGCATCAAAAATTTTTTAAATCTAATTACTCTCCTACTAGTGATATGAGATTTAATTACTTGAGTGTTATCTTTGTAGTCTAAAAATACTATCCTAATATTACCTGCAGTTCAAACTGAATTCTCGTGGCGTTAGCAAGTGATTGATAGAACTGGTTAAAACTAATTTGTTAGAGTATTAGAAGTTGAACATTGGGCAGATTCACTTTCTTAATAGCCATGTATACATCAGTTAGTTTAAAAGCACCCTCTAGGGGTGTTACTAAGGAAACATTTCCTTCTTTTTTCAGAAATAGCTAACGTGAGTACAAATTAACTACTCATCAGATTCTGCTTATTCACAAATGTGACCACATTGGTATTTAATGTGGCTGCCAAAGTAGATAGAATAGTATTTTAAATTGTCTTCACCACTGAAATATGTAAACTGGAGAAAATTTTGCTTCATTAATATATGCTTGAGGGTAAATGAAGGATGGATGTGGGTTGTTGTTGTTGTTAGGTGGCTTTTACAGGTAGGGCTCTGTAAAAGGCATTTCCTGCCTGTGAGATTTGTTTCTGCTTAAGGGAGGTTGATGAATTTCAGAGTAAATCAGATAGACAGAAGCCAGTTAAGACTTTGGTAAATAACATAAGTGAAGAAAAATAAGCATTTAATATCTAAATGAAAATACGTAACTGCTTTAAAAATACTCAGCATTTAAATTTGTAACCTAATTATAGGAGATGAAAATATATAAATGAAACAGGAATTCTCCTCTTTATTAACCCTGGCGTGGTACTGAAAAATTATGAATTGTTCTAATTGCTGGAAAAACTGTTGATTTGTTCCATTTGATTATCTTATTGTTTCACTTTTCATAGTATGGGAATATTAGTTTAAGAAGGAGGGACCAGAGCCGGCACGGTGGCTCACGCCTGTAATCCTAACACTTTGGGAGGCCAGGGTGGGTGGATCACCTGAGGTCAGGAGTTAGAGACCAGCCTGACCAACATGGTGAAACCCCTTTTCTACTAAAAATACAAAACTTAGCCAAGCGTGGTGGCGCACACACCTGTAATCCCAGCTACTCTGGAGGCTGAGTCAGGAGAATCGCTTGAACTCTGGAGGCGGAGGTTGCAGTGAGCCAAGATCGGGCCACTGTACTCCAGCCTGGGCAACAAGAGTGAAACTCCATCTCAAAAACAAAAGGAGGGACCAAGATACACAACACACAACACACACACACACACACACACACACACACACACACACAATGTTTTTTTGAGACAGAGTTTTGCTCTGTTGCCCAAGCTGGAGTGCAGTGGCATGATCTTGGCTCACTGCAACCTCCGCCTCCCAAGCTCAAGTGAATCTCATGCCTCAGCCTCCGGAGTAGCTGAGACTACAGGTGCCCACCACCACACCTGGCTAATTTTGTATTTTCAGTAGATATGGGGTTTTACCATGTTGGCCAGGCTGATCTCAAACTCCTCACCTCAAGTGATCCACCCACCTCGGCCTCCCAAAAATGCTGAGATTATAGGTGTGAGCCACCGCTCCTGGCCCAGGATATTTTTATATGTCTAAGAAAAGGTGTTTTTTGTTTGTTTCTGGAAATGCTAATGACATTTGTCTCTTTAAATATTTCTCTATACTTTAAATAACAGAAGAGAAAGGCTTATCATATATAACTAACATTTATTAATAGCTTCATTAGTTATGGCCACTGTAGATGTTAACTTTTTGACTATAAAAGGAATGAATTAGTTTTAGTGATATAAGATTTTTATAATTCCAACATTCTGATAATTAATCTTATATCCTAAAATTTTAAAATGATAATTCAAAAATTTTTAGGTCAGAGTATAAAATATATGTACTGATTGACAGAAGTGAAAATGGTTTTGGTCTTAAGTAGACTCATTAATAATTCATAAACCTGGTAGGAATTTTCCTCTTAATCTTTACCTAACAAAAGATGGAGTTAGTCATCTGTGTGCTTCAGGCATGAAAAAATTCCTCTGGGACTCAGTGTGGGATCAGAGCATCTTGGCCTTTGAAGCTGGAGAAGTGTCATTTCTTGCTGTCTCCACTTGGGTACTCTGTGAGCCCCCAGCTGTTTGGTGTATCCTTAGAGTTTATATGTTTTGTCTGTGATTAGAGGAGCTCAGTGCAAATGGGTTTGTTTAGCTGCAGATGCAGTTGGGCAGATACAGATTTCAACACTTTTTAAAGGTCTTATAAGGAGAACAAAGTAAAATTGTAGGTCAAATAGTTGCCAACTTAATATTGACTTAGAATTATTAAACTACCACTTATGTGACATTTGATACTTGTATATTTTTATTGTATTTTCTACTATTGAATATATTTCATTTTTCAGAGTGGGACAATTTTTAGTTTTAGTGGCCTTTTTTTCTGTTTTGTTACCCAGGCTGGTGTTGAACTCTTGAGCTCAAGCTTGGACTATGGGAGTTGGTGTATTCTTTTTAATTGATTAAGGGGATTGTTCATTTTAATGTTGTGTGATTTAAAGGAAGCACATTTATAAACTACCTTTTCCTAAACAACTTGCATACTAAAGTCTGGCACATTTTTCTTGGTGTTGGGGCAGTGGTGGTAAAGAAGACTAAGTCCTCATCTTCAGGAATTTTTTCCCTTGTAATAGGTAGTAATAGGCAATATTCATTTAAGCAAGTATGTGAGATAATTTCAGATAAAGTATAGTGAAGGAACCAAAGTAGGTAGTATGTTGGAAGGAGATTGGAATTGGGAAAGAAATTGGCAGAGTTGCAAAGCTGTTTTAATAGTGAAGTTAACCAAAGAAGGTGTCTTTAGCATTTGACTTGGGGAATGATCTAGGAAATGCAGAGAGTTGCAGGCACAAAGACTTGGACACTAGAATGATTGGAAAGAGGCTAATGTAACTGGTGTGTAGTGGCCAGGGGAAATGATAGTAACTAGGTTGAGTATATTGGCTGGGTCACATGATGTGCAGCCTTAGAGATGAAGACTGTGGCTTTTTAATAGTTATAGGAGGAAGTCATCAGGGGAGGGAAATGAACTAGTGTGCTTTTGAAAAGACCTATCTAGTCTCTAAGTATAGAACAGATTATAGAAGAGTGGAGAACAAGCAGACAAATCTTTTAGGATCTGTTGCTGTGTCCAGGGAAGAGGTTGATGGCTACGTGGTCCAGAGTGGTAGGTCGGGAAGTTCTGAGAACAAGATGGATTTGTGATAGATACCTAATAGTGAAGGAAGAAAATGTGCTGATTTTTTGCCTTTACTGAAATCCTGTGGCTTCTGATATTTGTGGCAGCTTTGAATTTCACTGTATTGTGGCAAAGGAGAGAATTGGTTTTAGGGCAAATGGATGAGTTAATTTACAGTGTAGACTTCATACCAATCAGATTTTTATCTTACTAAATCTGGCAAGTTGCAGTAGATATTTGATTTGTTTTAAATGTGACATTTTATTGTTGCAGGAAATGTTTTCATATTTGTCCAACCAAATAAAGAAGTTGTCAGAAGCCTACAATGAAAGACTGTTGCATACACCTCACAATCCCATATCTTTAGGTAATTTCTTCTTTCCTAAAGAAAAACAAGTATTACAGTCCATCTCTAGGAAGAAGCTGCTATTTCTAGAAAGTGAGAGAACTCCTTCTGGTTATAATGATATTTCTAAATTCATCACAGTATTTTAATTTGTAAATTGAAGAAGTTTAGCCTTTTGAAATGCTTTAATATATTTCTAAGATAGAGCCAATGCACTGAGAGAATGAGAATCAGCATTATTATAATGAATATGCAGAAAATACTTAAAGTCCTGTTTCTAACCAGAACTCTAGTTATAAATAATTAAAACTTTCTCCAGGTCAGGTGTGGTGGCTCATGCCTGTAATCCTAGCACTTTGGGAGGCCAAGGTGGGAGGATCACGTAAGCCCATGAGCTCAAAACCAGCCTGGGCAACATAGGAGACCTTGTTTCTGTTAGTTAAACTAAACAAATAAATAAAACTTTCTCTAGTTAACAAAACACCAACATATCAGGAATTAAATCTTATGTTGTTTTTAATGCCATTATCGCTTATTTTCTTTAGCCTATGGATGTTAGAGAAATCTGTATTTATGATAATTTCACTTGTATATATAAGGACTATGTGTTTTTGTCATGTAATATAGAGGCTACTATAAACAATAATATAAATATTGACTTTTATTCACTTAATTATCTTTTAAGCTTCAAATTACCTCCTTTTAAATTGTGAATATATGTAATATAATGTTTCATATTTTACGTTTATCTGAAGAAAGTAAGGAAAGTGAATCATTTCTAACTGAAGCCTTTTTTAGGAATGGGCTTCTACAGAATACCATTTGAACACCAATATATAATAAAAATCACCCCAATCAGTCTTTGCTGTTTTGTGATCTATGTAGATGTTATAGAAGGTGATACTGTGTAGCTTGAATTCTGGTTCTTCCATGTACTAGCCTGTGACCTCCTTTTCCCGCACATGCAAAATTGCTAAATGATTGGTTGAGTTTGTGCAGCATCTAGCATGGTGAGTCGTCGGTAAATGTAGCTACGAGTGGTGCTATGTATGCAATCCAATTTACCCGCACAGCCTCAGAATGACCATTCCCATTTCTATATGCAGAAGTTGATCTTACTTAGTTTTATATATGTACTGAAATCTCTCCCACATTCTCACTTTACAAATTTTTTTAAAACTTGGTTGGATTTGAATGAACAGCCATGCTGATGATGTTATTGTTCCACCTATTTAGTTGGAAAAATTTACTCTCTGGAAGGATGGTATGGAAATTCTGTTTCATATTCTGAGATGTTAATTTGCATTAAAATATTATTGTCTGATATGTGAAAAAAATCCCTTCTGTAATTCATTAAGTACATTAAAGTGAAATTGTGCCACTTGACAATGAATAAAAAGTCATGTCTTCATCATTACTATTGTTATTATTGAGTGATTTTTATGCCAGTAAACCAAGGCTTATTGGGATACTTTTTTCTTTTTCAGCTGTGACACTTAAAACATTAGATAAACACCATGACAAAGCTGTCACTCAGCTTGGCTCTATGCTTTTTACCAGACAGGTTTCTGGAGCCAGGTACGTATGTTTAAAAGAGACGTGGGTTTATTTGGCTTTTCAAAGTTAATTCCAATAAAGTATCTTTCCTCAACAATGGTCCCCCAAGTATATGCTGAACTATACCTGTGACTTCATCATGGAGTAAAGAATGATGAGTTAGAGAATCTGTAAGGCTACTATATGCCCACCTGTGGACTGCTTCTGCCTGAAATAGTCACAAAAAGTCAAAAAAAGGATCTGTAAGGCTACTGTGTGCCCACTTGTGGACTGCTTCTGCCTGAACCTTGTTTGTTTTCATAGACGTACAGAAACAAAGTTTTATTACATCTCTACACAGATTTTTTGTCTTTATTTCCTTTGTTAGAAGATCTTCGGCGAGTCACAGTATGGCATTAGAAATAAGTCATCTTCATCACTAAATTGAAGTGAAAGTGTTGTTAAGGAAAAGCCTTCTTCCTAAACTAAAAAAAAGATTATGCAACCCTTGCCTATCTAACTGCCTCAGAAAATTGTATTTTTTCCTTTACAAATATACACGGCCTGAAAGTGAATCTCATTTTTCATTTTAGATTTGATGAGGTCAGAGAAAAATGACTTGAAAAGAAATATCTGTTGTAAATACTTTTCTTTACATGCTTCTGTTAAAGAATTTTTCTTTAACTATCAGAAGATAGAGATTTTATATCACAGGACAACTTTTTAAAAGTAAAATCTTAGATTAATTTACTTTTTACCTTGATGAACTCTTATCTATATGCAGTATAGTTTTGACACTTCTAAAATGATTTTCTTGACTTTACTTTTAGTATGGCCACTATTTGTCTCTATGTTTAGGTTGAGCTTAATTGACTCCTTAAAAAAATGATTAAACTATTAGAAATCTGCTTATGTCTAATATGCCAGTGAACTAAAGTTTTAAAATGCAGGTGCCTTTGCTGAATATTACTGTTTGCTGACCACCACCCCACTATAAACGGTTACATAACTTCTTCTGGATCTTTGCTTTAAAACTGTCCATTGCAAAGCATTGATCAGATAGACTTAGTTTATTGATTATTTGAGGTAACACATGACAGTTACAGTGGTTTGACTTGCAAATTTTAATATTTCAGTAAACTGTGCCTATATGAAGTAATTTTCCAGATTTGGCACAAAACCAAATAATTTTCCTTTTACCTCTTTGAAGAAGATGTAGAGGTGTTTGAGATTCCTAGAGCTTCAAGTAAAGAGAAAAAGATACTGGCAAAAATAAAATAAATAAAAAGAGATTCCTAGAGCTTTTAGATCTTTCAGAGAAGATAAGTAAATGATAATCATAAGGCAGAATTTTTCTGTGTAAAAAAGTGTGTTATAGAATCATTCTAAAGTCAACCCAGTCTATTTTCGTAGGTTATGATTTATGACTGTTTTTAAACTTCTTAATAAGTGGATATAAGGCTTTGTAACACATATCTTTTGTTTATGGGTGACAATGTGTTACCATTACCAGACATATTAAATTGGTAAATCTTTCCTCTTTCAGGGTTGTGCCTCTTGGGTCTCTGCAAACTGTGAGTGGCTATACTTTCAGAGGCTTTATGTCACATACAAATAATTACCCTTGTGCTTACCTCAATGCTGCATCAGCCATCGGAATGAAGATGCAGGATGTGGACCTGTTCATAAAGAGACTTGACAGCTGTTTAAAGACAATAAGAAAAGAACAAAGTAAAGAGAGTGATGACAATTACGACAAAACTGAAGATGTGGATATTGAAGAAATGGCTTTAAAACTAGATAATGAACTTCTTGACACACAGCAGGATGCTTCTTCATGACATGCGGAGGGTTTCTTCTTGATCATTTGAAAGAAATGATAAAGCTGTAGCACAAGCAAGTAGTTTAAAGACAAGACTTGAGATTTTTGAATTGAGAATTTTATGGAGAATATTCAGTCAAGGAGTAGACTGTTGTCTGAACTAGCCATTGATGATTGTTAAGTTTTCCATTCTTAGACTGCTTCAATCCTTGTGATCCTTAACAGGTTATAATATACAACTAGCATTTTTCTAATTGTTAGCGTATCTGTCAGTTAAGCCTCATGGCTCAGATAATTTTTACTAGTGTAATGACAGTAATATTACCTTCAATTATTTTTGAAATGCAGATCACACAGAATTGAGAAAGGTCTCTTATGCTACTAATTACTAGTTGTTGAAATGTGTAAGTCACAATGTGCCTGTAAATTGGACATTCACCGGGGAAGCAGAGTCAAGATACAAACTTCCATTTTGACCCAAAAGCAGTGGTTCTCAACTGGGGATGATTCACTTATCTGAACAGCATCTGTGGACATTTTTGGTTGTCACAACCGGTGGGATGCCGTTAGCATCTAGAGGATACAGGCCAGGGTGCTGCTCAACATCCTACAATGCATGGACAACTCCCCACAAAAAAGAACCCAGCCCAAAATGTCAGCAGTGCTGAAGTTGAGAAATACTCCTCTAAAGTAGATAAACTCCTTGAGTAAAGAGAAGTTTACCATAGCAACTTTAATTATTCAATAGTACTTCAAAGAAGATAGTTTTATAAATGTCATCAAATATAGAGAATCTTAAGTGATAACCAGGGTCACGGGTTCTAAACATGTCATTATAGTACTGGTGCATTTTTCCATTTGGGTAAGGGAAACCATTATTCCACTTACTGTTTTTGCTTTAAGCAGCCTGTGAATATTGGTTAGTTTGTTCAGATGTTGTGCACAGACATCATCAAAATTGGCTAACATGGGTATTTTTGAGCATATTTTTGCTAGGGAGGTGAAAATCACATAGTGTGATAAACAGGGGTATTGCCCCCTTTCTGCCCATGTGTTCATTTTTCTAAGTCTGAAATTCCAGACCTACTTGCATTAACAGTAATTTTTGTTGTTAATTTAAGAAATAGACTGATATGTCATAGCCTGAAGAGTTACTGAAGCTTCTAAACATGCCACCATGCCAAAGCCATGTTTCTCAAAACCAGCTCTGTGGATCATTGTTCCCAAAAGGTGCTCATGGGGAGAAAATGTTCTGTAGACAAATAAATTTGGGAGCCACCTTTGCAAACCTGCCTGTTGGCATATTAAAGGCTCTAAGAATTGCTTCTCTAGCTAACCCAGTTTGAATATGTCCTTATCCAAAGGGAAACTTATTTTTTAACGTGAAGTATTTATTAACAGCCCATTGAACATACTTTTAAGAACACTACAGTAGAGAATGGTATGTTGCCTTCTGGGTTACATTTTTCTTTATTGATTTGCCATTGTAACGTATATATAAGGGATTTTTTGGTATTTTGGTGACATTGTACATTGTCCCAGACTGTTTGTAAACATGAGCTCAGATAGATACCTCTTCCTTTAATGTGTAAGGTAGACTCCTATGGTCACTGGCTTGACCATCTTGGAAGGCAATACTATTTCGAGATAAAGTTTTTAAGTATGAATATCACAAAGTTTACTTTAAAATGTATTTATTTTATCTTTGGGGCTCAAACGTTTAAAAAAATTTACATAGTTGTAATAACTCGTTAAAAGGGAATAAATACCGGATTAAAAAGTGTAAATTTTTAATGAGAACTTGGGACTAAATTGCAGAGCCAATAAAGCTGAAGAGTTGCAACCTCTAGAGTCAAGAAAAGCATTGAAATGATGTTGCAAATGTAAATGCTGGCAGTGCAGCTTACCACACATGTAAGCCAAAATTGTTTTATAGAGCAAGTGATCTATATTGTTGTGATCATCATTTAGCTTACGAAAGGCCGGAGCTGGGAGACTGGCAAATGTTTTCTCATCTGCAGTTTATCAGCAGTTCTTGAGCTTCAGCTGCTGAATAGATAATAATTCTAATTGAAGATAAATTACATGAACTCACATGTGAATGATAGATATGTTACAGCATTTCATTCCTGATGCATAAAATCAGCTGTGGTTTTTATTATTAACCCTTTCTTTTTCCGTTTTGGAATTCCAGCTCTATTCCTCCTGGCTTAAAATTTGACTCTGAGATCACGGAATTCACAACAGTTTTCAGAGAGTTCGGCCTATTCAGGCTTTCCTTGGTCCTCACCCTAGTGTCATTTTCCCTTACTCCCATTTCCACATATAAGTATTAAAAAGGATGCGTTTATTATAATTTGCTAGTACTGATTGGTAAGCCTCATAATTGGCCTTTGTTATATTTGCACTGTGACAAAGGCAGTGGATGATACATTTCCAATCATTGCTGAAGATAACCTCTTCTATCTTTCTGACCCAACTACCCTTATTAAAACTACCAGGTAAAATTTTGCAGTTAGATTTTTGAAGCCATTGGGGTATGGCCGTCTGCCTAGAAAAGAAAATTGAGAAACAGGATATTCTTTTAGTCTCTCCACAATGTGTTACTTACACATGGCAGGGAAAGGAATTTTAAATCAAACCCACAATTTGGTTCTTAGGTCTTCTGCTGATGAATTCTCAGTCTATCAGGGAATGATATGTGACACCAGCCTTAGGAACCTGGTGTTTGACTGTAAATCTT
Organism: Saimiri boliviensis; assembly: GCF_048565385.1. Classification (NCBI taxonomy): domain Eukaryota; kingdom Metazoa; phylum Chordata; class Mammalia; order Primates; family Cebidae; genus Saimiri; species Saimiri boliviensis. Next base: position 24,137,923 of record NC_133451.1, on the reverse strand, counting down.
TCTGTTGAGCTTTTTGTATTAGTTGAATGAAGTTATAGAATATGAATCATTGAACGCAGTTCTGTTCAGCCAATAGGCACTTGATATACAGAATGGTAAATTTAAATATAAATTAAATTTTTCTAATATTATGATCAGTATTTAACTCCATTGTGGTTCTGTGTCTTTAACCACCTCATAAGAAGAAGTCTCATTGAGGACTGGACTACAGAATGTGCTTGTATTTTTAGACTGTCTGTGGCTTCCATAGATTTTAGTAAAATTTAAACAGCGATCATTTGTGTTTACTGTTGATGTTACTTTAATTTTGAATTAGCAGTTCATCCTGACAGTTATATTCAAGTGTCCTTTCACAGAGGAAAATAACCAACAGCTGAAAACAACAATAAAACCGGTGAGTCCGACTCACGTTACACTGGGAGAGAGGTTTTGGAATACATACGCATTTGGTGTATGTAAGAGTCGGATTTTCTTTTCCCACTTTCTGAGATGCACTAACTTGTGCCAGGCCCTTAAATGATTTTGTAATGTTTTGCATTTCTGAGGCCAACCTTATTTTGTAACTGAAAAAAAGTCCAGTTTTGCATACACAGAAGTTTGGTTATTTTGGAAGTCTCATAGCCTGAATAATTTGATAATAATTGAATATGATACCAATAGCTTTTTAAGAAAAGGTTCTATTAGTCAGTTGTCTCCTTGTCTGCCATATTATGTTATGTTGGCTAAATGTCTCTGATGGCCAGTCTTAGCACACACACCTAACACTCACTGCATCCTCTTGTGCCTTACTTTTTACTTGCCTTTCGCCCTTACGGTAGGTACACATGTAAGATGGTAAGTTCCAGGGTAATGAACATATGTTTGTAATTTCCTTCTCACTATTCTGCAGTTAAAGCTAAGGCCTTAGGCAAAATCTAGAAATGTTCATGTCGTTTTATTTTTTATCAAGTGGTGTCACCTTGAGAAGTACAAAGAAAGGCTATGCTTAACTGTGTAACTGGGGATTTTAGCCATGACATTGTGAAGCCGAAGTCAGCCTGCTAACTAACCTGTTTTTTCCAAAAGGAAAAGATGTTTCCAAAAATGTTTTTGCTGTAGACTGTTTAAAAATAAAAATAAATTATATAATTTATTACATGAAATAAATTTTTAATAAGTCACTGGCAGTACATTATTTTACCTAATCCTTACGATAAATAAAATCTGAGAGTACAAATAACTGACACTAAATTACTTACCCATTTTTGATTCAGTCATCAGTATCAGCTTGTCGAGAAATCAGCAAGGAAAGTCATACCTATAAAGAGACTCATGAGTCATGGCCGGGGGCTAAATTATTTTTTAAAAAAAGAAGAAGGAAAGAGACGATATTCCAGCAATCATTTTGCAAACATTGTATTGACTGTAGAAAGTACTTAGAAGCATGGGCACTTACTGACCATGTGAGGTCACATATTTATCCTCTTTGAATCTCGGTATCATCAAATATAAAACGGATACAACCGTGTAAGATTGAAGATTAAATGAGATGATATATGGTAAAGTGTAACTCAGTACCTTTGCCGAAAGTACTTACTGTTAATAACTGCTATTATGCTTTGCAAAAAGCTATACCGTCATAAGTTTTGCTAGACTTAAATTTAAATGTATTCATTATTATGTAGTTTGAATTTTTTTTGAGGGGGAGTCATCAATGAATTTTGTCAGCAAATTAATTTAAAAGTATGTAGTTGATTTTAGATTACCATTATTTTTTATTTTCAGGGTTTTTCTATTTTGGCTTTTATGGATTTTTTTTTTTAGTTTTGCATTTTTGAGAATTTTCTTAAAAACTGTGTTTAAAGTACATTGACGAATTACCTGAAATTTCAGATTACAACGCAGAAAAGATATACAGAAAAAGTTCATACACAATGACTTTAACATTGATTATATTATCTGACTAAAATTTGTGGTATAATAGGCAGATCTGCAGGCATGGCAATTGTTCAGTATATTTAGCCCTATTCTTACATGACTTTATAGGAGAATAGCTGATCATGGCTTCCAAGTGGGTATCTTTAGCAGACTTCCCTCCTGAGCCCCATACTTGTATGCAGCTGCCTAGTCAACATCTTTTGCGTGTCTGATGGACATCTTAACCTCCACATTCCGAAGATGATTCCTTGATCTTCTGCCCTAAAAATCTGTTTACCCACAGCCTTCCTCACCTCAGCAAATCACACTTCTCTTCAGTTGCTTAGGCCAGAAACCTTGGAGTAATCCTCCACTGTTCTCCCATCCTACGCCAAATCCATCAAGAAATCATGTAGCTGGTTACTAATTTATCCAGAATCAAGTCAATTCCCACCTGTTCTGTAAGCAGCCAGTTCTGAACTCCCAGTGTTTCTTGTCTGAATTATGACAGTACCCTTGGTTCCCCTGGTTCTACTCATGTCCCTTTACCGTCTGTTCTCACAGCCAGAGTGATCCTCTGGAAACAGGTCCTGTCGTGTCTGTTCAGACTCCTGCAGTAGCTCCCATGTCGCTCAGAGTATAAGCCCACGGCCTTGCTGTGTCCCAGAAATCCCTACAGCACTGGCCATCGTAACCACTCCCCCTTCATCTTTCTGACCCAACTCTTCATCCTTAACCCCCTCCATTCCAGCCAAACTGGCCATCTTGCTGTTCCTCAAAAGGCATGCTTAGCCTTAGAGCCTTGGCTCAAGCTGGTCCTTCCACCTGGAAACATCTCTTAGCCCAGATGCTTGGCTAACTCGCCTCCTTCATACTTTTTATCAGAGTTCTCCCTTTTAAATGACCTCTGCCTTGACTACCCTTTTTAGTACTGTAGCTGTCTCCCCCCTCCCTTAACATTGTGTAAAAATTGAGGGTGGGACTTCAATTTTAGAGTTTGTGAGAATCATCTGGAGTTATTAAAATGTAGATTCAAATTCTAGGTCTGGGGTGGGGCGGCATCTCTAGCAAATCCTTAGGGCATGCCCGCAGTGCTGCCTCATGACGCACTGAGGAGCAGAGGTCCGCCACACCGTTCATCTGCATGTTTATTTTGTACTGTTTGTCTCTCACTCTCTGGCTATGGCATAAACTCCACTGAAGCAGCGTCTTTGTTTTGTTCACTCATGCATCCCAAGCACCTAAATAGCACCTGGAACATGATAGGCACTCAAAATATTTATTGCATGAATGATTCAATAAGGATTAAATATTTATATAACTACATATGAAATGCCATCATGTCTGATTGAAACTTCTCAATGGTTTTCCATCTCTCCTAGACTTAGAGCGCTGAAATTTTTACTTGGGTGGTAGACACAAAGAGGTTCTGTTCAGATCTTGCACAGAAAGACTCTACCTAGCTGCAAGGAATATGCTTAGCTGACAGCCTTTCTGCTGTTACCTCCTTCAAGGTTAGCTCAAACCTGTCTTTGAGCCAAAAGTCATGGCCTTCAGCCAATTTCTGAGCAAGGCCCAGGTCCAAGGGCCCAGCCATTTCCACCCAGTGCGGCTCTGGGGTACCTTGCTGGGCTGGCAGACACTTGGCTGGATCTGCATCTCAGTCCGAGGCTCCCCTGCCCTGGCCTGCTTCCTCCCTTTTATTTTTCAAGTGCTAACTCCTCAACAAACCTTTTGCTCTCTTAACTTTGCCTCAGTATATGCCTCCCAGAGAATTCAACCTTTGATACCCATGGCCAACAAAATGAGCTACGCTCTTCTGCACACCTTTCTACCCGTTCTTCTCTCCCTTGCTCTAAAAATGTCTACTAAACCCAGTTGCACCCACTTAATAGTATTCCAGTGACATCAATTCTCAGTAAGGTTCATTAGCCTCATGAATCTTTTCTGTGTTGGCTATCACAGATTATGCCATTGTTTTAGCCTGGCATCATTTTTTTAGCTGTTTGATCATTTAAAATACTAATTACTGTTTTGAGGAATGGTTCCTGACTTGATGATTTATCACACCTTTCATAAGTGGTCCATGTGCCATGAGAAGGTGAATCAGTTAGTTGTTGAGTGACCAACCTTCAGGAAGAGGTTTCTCCCAGGAGCTACAGTGATCACAAAGTGACTTCAGCCCCCGGCTCTGCCACTTAGTGACCGAGTGAAACTGCACAACTTACTTTTGGCTCATCAGTAAAATGGGGATAATATCTCACAGGACTGAAATAAAGATCAAATGGAAGAATCCATCATATATAAAGTACTTAGCAAGGAGTCCCGTCTGTAGCATGTGGTCTGATGGTAGCTGTTATTAAATGAATCTTATTTTTAAAAACTGAAAAAGATCTTCAATAAAATAGCACCAGAAACAGTCTTTGTAAAATGTAGTTGTGTTTGTTGGCCTGATTTTTATTAAACCCGGTTCTGATAAAGAAAATGAAGCCTGGAATCCTCTTCAGAGCACTTTGGAGATGACCACTCGCTCCCCTCCTCTTTGCTCCTGCCTGACTTGTGCTGTTGGATTCATCTCTTTGTCTTAAGCCTTTTTTCTCCTGTTAAATGCAGATGCCTCAGGAAGTAGATAACTGCTATTTATCCTTATTAGTTGGTGACATCTTACTTTGGATGTATTTATCAGATGTTTCCTTAAGAGTAGGCTTTTTAAAAAAAAATTTTTTTTATTATGGAAACTTTCAAGCATATACCAAAAAATATGATGGTGCCTAGTATCCATTCATCAACTTTGGCACATATCAAATCCAATTTTGTTTCACCTACACCACCAGCCAGTCCTCCCCCCATCACTTTAAGCAAATCTCATCATCATTTCTGGGTGTAGCTCACATTTCAAAATGTCTCACCAAAGGAAAGGACTCATTTTGGTTTTTTAAGTCACAATACCATTATCACACCTGAAAAATTTAATAATGTCTTGATATCATAAAATATGCTGTCAGTATTCATTTCTGTAATTACCTTTCTTTTACCTTCGAGTCGGGATCCAAATAAGATCACCTAAGGGTAGATTTTAGTGGAAAAGGGGTAAGAGGAGGGAATCAGGAAGCATTAGGAACCAGTGACAATTAGAGAAGTACTGAGAGGGGAGATTGAGACTTGAGACTGTGTGTTTGTTTGTTTGTCATTTAAACAACTTTCCCCTGGGTTAATAATACTGGATTTACAGTAGATGTTCATACCTCCACACAGGCTCCCAAAGAGCTTTCAGGATGCTGGTGAAATTACAGTTTGACATGCTTCAAGTTTTGCTGGTTATCATGAGAAATGGACTTGAGTCCACACTGGTGTGTAGTAATTCACTTTCAATGCCAGCTTTCCCAATGTGAGGCTTTAAGTTAGAACCCCAAAAAGGATTAGGCCTGTAATGTGCTGGTGGTGGGGTGGTAATCGTCGTAGCTATATAGAGCTATCTTTTATTCTAAAATGGATTGAAGACAAAGCAAGCTATGCTGGGCTCCTGCCAGCCTGGCTCAATGAGCTGAGAAGGAAGAACGCCATCTCAAAATGGGTGTTCAGAGCAAAGGGGAGCCGAGAGGCACCCCCCGGGGTGGAGCAGAGGAGCTGACCATGGTGTTCCTGTTGGAAGAGTCCGCCTGATTCACTTCAGGGATCACAGAGAGAGAGACGAAGGAGCTTTTGGAAGAACTTGCCTGAGACCAAATCAAAAGCTGAGAGAGATCTATTCCCACTCCCCCTCCAAAAAACTTGGTCATAGGCAGTAAGTGGGTCCTTTACACCACAGTGGCAGAAGGTACTTTTCATTGGAAAACGCTCAAACAAACCAAACCAGACCTCTCCTTGGAGAAGTTAACCTGGAAGTATGGGATCCAGTGTCCCTAGGAATCCATTAGTCTAATGAAATTCCCCATTTTAGCCTTCCCAGGTAATAAAACAGATTCTGAGAGTGACAACCCAAAGCCACACAGCCCCTTCGGGATGGCATGGGGGCAGGTCTCAGGCTGCGGCCAACAACGGCCCATGATGGCCAGTGGCAGATCTGAAGGAGGTAGAGAAAAACCTGCAAGACAACATCCTGATCCAGAAAACGTTTTCCCGGTTTTTGGATCAGGTTTTCTTTTGATTCCCTATACAATGCATCAATTTCTTGTTTCCAGTGTCTCTCTCACCACATCCGGTTGATGTGCTGTTCGTCCTTGCCTGGTGACCCAGACCTTCCTGGGGTGGGAAAGGTGGGGGCGGTGGGGAGCAGGAGCTTTTGAACAGTAATCCCCGCAAACTTTTTTTTAAAGGCCAGTAAAAACATTCCATCAGTTTTTATCTTCTAATTAAAAGCAAATGGACCTTTTAACATTAGGAAATCAGCATTTTTGGGGTTTGCATTTATGATCATTGTCTATTTTCCATTTATTCCCATCTATTTGCAATAAGTGTATTTTAGGGCCAACTTGGTTTATGCTGTTCCCAGGAAAAAAAAAAAGTAAAACTCACAACCAACCAAATTGCTTTATAGATCCATCCCCATGGAGCTCAGAGCTTCCTAGGCATGAAATTGACTGACGCACACAGAGGCAGCAGGTGCGGGGCCACATGCCACTTGCCGCCTTTTTTTTTAGTGTGTGTTTATAATCAGTAAATGGCTGTAGATGTTTAAATGGTTGCCTAATACTGATGGAGAGCGGATGCCATTATAACTTGAACTTGTATTGCCACGCAGATGGTGGAAATAAACATCCAATTCTGCACACGGTTTTGTTTGTTTCTCACTTTTAAAAGATCAGCTGAGTGTCAGGCATCCATGGTGCCAGCAGGGGGGCTGCGGCTGGGGGTGGGGGGTGAGCTGGGCTGCTGTCGGTTCAGATTGGCTTTTGTGCTGACAATCAAAAACAGCAGGTTCCCCTGTAAGTGGGAGGAGGTTCACGGCATCAGTGGACTCCACTCCGGAGTTACCAGGCAGCAGCTCCAAATATTCACAGTCACCCTTCTCCATCACAGAAGGATTCCAGCCCTAACCCTGCCTCCTGGAACTCTTGCCACACACCTTCTTTTCCTTCTCCCTTCTCTTTCTTAAACACCTTGATAAATGGAGCTGGCTGGACACAGTGGTGACCTCGGTTTCACCCTCCTCGCTTCCCCTGCCTGTCGCTTGAATGCCCATTGATCTACATTTTGTGGGACCTTAGCAAATATTTCTTGAACAAATGATCAACTAATTTGTTCACACTATAGAAGTAACCAAGAGTGTTTAATGTTAACCTGGGCCAGAAATATTTGTTTTAACAGATTTGGAGTAATCATAAAAACGAATCTCTGTGAAATTTTGCCAGTCAGTGAGCAGAAAAGAGCAGAGTGAATTTGGGGACAGGGAACTCTTCCTTCCTTAAAATTGCCTCGTGGTTCCTCACACCATGGGAAGAAGCCCAAAGCTGGGAATCCCATGCAAGCCCTGGGGGGAAGACACTGGCCCCAAATGTAAATGTTTAAGAGATGAATCCATGCTTCAGGGTCAAAGAATATGCACCATCGGGGAGCAAGGGGCACAGGGTTTGTGACAAAGGCCGTTCCTAACAGGCTTGTTCTGTTTTATTGAATCCTGCAAAAGCAAGGCAAACCCACCCCACCTCCTCCAGTTGGATTCTCTCCTTCATACCAGCCCTCTTTCTCTGAATCAAATAATGCACTAATCCCATTTCTGTAGAGTGCTTTCTGGATTACAAAATGCTTTGATGTACATTATTTTGTTTTCATCTTCTGACAGTTTTTGGAAGGGCATGATGATTATCCTTATTTTGCAGTTAAGCCCCAGAGAAGTTTGGTGACTTCCATGGTTTGTCTTGTCTGGTGTCATTCTAAGGGTAAGGTCTGGAAACCCTGGTGCTCACAGCTCTGACACCAGCCTTGGAGCCTTCTTGGAGCATTGAAACATGGGGTAGGAGCCTTTGCTTTAGAGCAGGGGTGGTTGGCAAACATTTTCTGTAAGGGGCCAGGCAGTAAATATTTTAGGCTTTGCTGGCCATACCATTTCTATTGCAACTACTCGAAAGCAGCCACAATCTGTAAATGAATGGGCATGGCAGTGTCCCAATAAAACTATTTATGGACACTGACATTTGAAATTCATACAATTTTCATGAGTCGCGAAGTATTCTTTGGATGCTTCCCTCCCCCCACCCCAAATCTTCTAAAAGTGTAAGAACCATTCTCAGCTCATGGGCCATGCAAAAATAGGCGGCTGGTTGGATCTCGCTTAGGGGCTGTGGGTTGCCACCCCTCCTTCAGAGCTGGTTCTGCTGTTTATCAAGTGTGTAATCTTGGATAGGTTCCGTGGATAATCCTGTGTCCTCAGCTACAAGATAGGAAAGGTAAGGAGGAGTTCCTCCGTCAGGGACTGGGGGATGCCATGCAGTAACTGTGAAGTGTTTAGCATGACACGTAGATCACTTTTGGGAGTGGGAGGTGTCATGATAAGATGATGCGGAGTCCCTTGAAGTTGTTTGTCCTCTGAAAATACACCGATAGGGGGTGCTCGTCACTGTGCAACCTCAGCCTCTTTTGCACCTGGTGATAGTGAAAAGTTGAGGGAAATTCAAACATGCTACAGGACAGAAATACTTTTTTTTTTTTTTAACCAAAGAAAAGCCTTTAAAAAAAATATAGCAACTTATCAGGGACAAGAAATGACCAAACTAAATGAGAACAGGCTGCACGTTGAACCTGCTGATACGAAGATATGAAGCCAGGGCAAGGCGATTCCCTACTCTGGCCTCCGTTTCCTCATCTGTATAATGAGAATTTTGGATTTGGTCCTCTCCCGGGTCCATCCACCTCTAGCACTCTGTCGTGCCAGGTGATAACCAAAATATCTAGATCCAGGATTCATGTCCGCAATGCTCTTGCTATGCTAGCGAGGCCCCTGCCACCAACATGAGATCACACCTTGGTGTGATGTTCTTTTATACCTCCCCACAGGGTCACTGGAGCTTCCCTATAGGGGTGGTCCTTGGGCAGGTCAATCTCTCTACACCTCAGTTTCCTCATCTGTGAAATGGGGATAATAGCAATGGTCTCGACAGCATGGGATTGAGGGGAAAACGAAACAGGATGCTCGGTGCAAAGTGCATAGCATGGTGCTTGGCATAGGACAAGCACTCTGCCAAGGCTGACAAAGAGCGCAGTGTTCTGCATGTCATTGGTGCCTGCCTCCATGCTCGGGTCCTCAAGAGACCTGTGACGGTCTTGCCCTTGATCTTGGCATTGGTGTTGGTGATGGTGGTGAGGAATCACCTAGTCGCCAAGTAGGACCTTTTATTCCTGAGGACTAAGGAGACTGTGAACTTTGGGAATCCTGCACTCCTGGCACCCAGAGGACTCAGCCCAAGCCAGAGGTCATGATCTGTGGGGCTCTGGTGGTCAGCAGAAGATGCCAGGACGGAGCGAGGTGGACAGTGACCGTGAGCTCAAAAAGCTGTGGAGCAGGATCCAGGTGGGAGCCGGAGTCTGTCCACTCAGCATGTGTGAACATGGCCTAGATCTGCCCAAATCCAGCTCCCTGCTCTCCCCTTTCAGACGCAGAAGCTTGTGACTTGGCACCTGTTTCTGGAACCCACAATGGGCAAACCTCAGAAGATTTTGCACCTTGAGGCAAAGAGGATGCAGGGCTCTTGGGACCCAAGAGGCTGAGTGGTGCTCCTGCCCTCCCTCTCTGGTCTGAAGTTTCCCATACATCAGCTAGAACTTTTACACCTGCCCAGAGGACTGCTGACTCCCACTGACAGTGGCCACAAGGTGACAGCTTGTGTCCTGTGAGGGTGGATGGTGAGAACCATCTGGTAACCAAGCAGATGAAGTCCTGGGGTGATGATGTCCTAGGAAATAAAGAAGGTTGCTCTTATCCTTAGCCAGCCTCCCTCCCTTGGATCAAGTCCCCAGAGTCACCACCAGAGCAGGCCCTGGGCATGGAGGGGATGACTGATGACGGTGACATTGTCAAGGATGGAAGAGTGGCTTTTGCCTTGCACCACGCCCCTCTCCTAAGCCAGTCTCCTTCCTACCTTTTGACTCCCACTCAGGCAGTAGGCACAGCCTTCTAGAGACAAAGCTGGCACAAATCACAAGTCAGCTGGCCTACAGGGCAGTGACAACCCCCAGGGCGTGGGTGGAAAGGGCTGAGGCTGGCTGGACCATTTATCGATCTGTCTGAGATTTACTGAGCACTGGCTAGAGACTGCTCATTTCTTCTCAATATTCCCTCCTGTCCCTGAGAACCCTAACTTTGAGAACAATGCTGCCATTTCCAGTGGGGTAAGCTTCCTAGCTGATGTAACTGTGCCTTAAGATTAGACCAATGAGATGGAAACTGAATTATTGTATAGAACTGCTAGAAAGTTGCCCTAAAAGAAAAGTGGTGTGCCTTTTTACACCTTTTTGTTTCTTTTTTGTTCTTGACACAGAATTCAGATGTGACGGCTGGAGCTCAAGCAGCCATCTTGTACCATGAAGTGTCTACTTACACTAAACCTGCTGCAGTAGAAAGGTGGAAGGAGTCTGGACCTCTGATGATGACAGTTTCACAAACCTTTTCCTGAGGTGTACACCTTCAGACACCTCTTATTCCTGAGCGGCAGATAAACTGCTCCCTTTTAAAGCCATGATTGTTTTATCTGTTACACATAGCCAAACTTGAGCCAAACCCAAAAATAAAAAGAGAAACCTAATCCAAACTAACGCAAGTCCCTACAGTGTGGCAGACACTCTTAGAGGTGGTGGTGACCAGCAGTGAGGATGGTCACCAGCATGGTGACCACGGTGTCTGCCCTGTGCAGACACATTCTAGTGGAGAGAAAGCTATACTTGTGGAAACAGTAATTTTACTAAATAATTGGTGGCACAAAATGAAGAAAACAGGTGATATTGAGTGAGACACAGTTCTGAGAATGTCTCATGTATTAATTTTCATATCAGTTCTGTGAGGTGGTGACAAGTATCATACCCATTTTACAGACGAGGTAAAGGAGGCCTGGGGAGGATAACATTGCCTGCATAAGGACACGTGCCACGGACCGGAGGAAGCGGCATGTGACTCCCAGCACTCAGCCTCCAGAGCTTACACTCCTGCCAGCTGCCCCCACTGCTTGCACAGGGCAGAGAGTGGAACCACTTCTCAGGAACTGCGGCCTGACCAGCGCTGGACCCACTGACTCCTATCCAGTAGTCTTTTTACTTTATTTATTTATTTATTTATTTATTTATTTATTTATTTTGAGACAGAGTCTGGCTCTGTTGCTCAGGCTGGACTGCAATGGCGTGATCTCTGCTCACTGTAACCTCCGCTGCCTCCCAGGTTCAAGCAACTCTCCTGCCTCGGCCTCTCCAGTGGCTGGGACTGCAGGTACGTGACACCATGCCTGGCTAATTTTTGCATTTTTAGTAGAGACAGGATGTCACCATGTTGACCACGATGGTCTCGAACTCCTCACCTCAAGTGATTGCCTGCCTCAGCCTCCCAGAGTGCGAGTATTACAAGAGTAAGCCACTGCACCTGGCCCTATCCAGTAGACTTTATAACAACACTACTCCATTCAGGTGTGACCTTTCTACCATGGTGATTCTGGGGCATCAAACTTAGTGGTGGCTGTCCCCAAGAGCAAGCCTGACCAGAGTACCAGCTGGAAACTGCCTGACTTTTCTGGGATGAGACATGCGGCTTTTCTTCCACTGCCTTTATTGGTAACAAGACACGAAGGCTGGCCCACTCTCAGGAGAAGGGACACAGACTCCCACCTTTCTCAAATAATGTATAGATTTGTTTAGAACCACCACATGAATCAGTGAGACGTGTGCTCAGTGACGGTCACTGGGTGGGGAGGCCCCTGGGAAGCAAGTGGAACACAGACATGGTGGCTGGAGCTGCAGCAACCATCTTGGACCGTGAGGACTCCACAGAGAGATGCCAGGAGCCAACAGCCCTGCACAGACAATAGCGACCATGCACAGTGAATGGAATCTCAACCTAATGCAGATGAGTCCTGGGAACTGGGAGCTGGGGACGCCTTGTGTTGCCCTGGGCATCAATACCAGTGGTGAGTGCTGGCTGGGTTTCCTCCCTAAGGGCTCTGTGAGCTGCTGACCACTGCAGCCGCTGACTTGGGAAGCACCAAGGGGCTGGCCCAGGGCAGATGTGACCAGGCAGGTGGAGGTGTCTGCATGGGGCAGGGCCAGCCCTGGAGCTATGCTGGCCCCTGGGTAGGCCGGGTAAGTGAGCTGGTGGGATTGTCAGTGGATTGCTTCTAACCATTGACATCTTGGAGGGGGAGGTTTTGAAATCAGCTTCCCTTTATAGGAACCGGCCCAATGACAGAACAGCTTTCTGGTGGGCTCCAAAAGTCGTGGAATTGCCTGAGGTCTGGGGAGTATGGACCAGGGCAGGAGAAGCTTAAGGACTTGCCTCAAAAGTCTTCTGTTGCCTCCCACAGCCATCACCCCACCACCAACTAGGAGAAAGGAAGCCACTCCCCCAAGAAGAGTCCACAGATGCTTCACGGAACAGCAGACACAGGAACGCCTGCTGTTCAGACAGGGCCTGGGCTTCTGGTATATTTTCCTATGTTATCTCCTTTGCCCTCCACCACAGCTCTGCAAGAGAATATCGTTATTCACCTCTACAGAGGAGGAGAATGAAATTCAGAAAGATGAAGTCATGTGCCTAAGATCACATGACAAGTCGCAGGGACAAGCCCGAAAGCCAAGCCTGCCTGGCGGTGAATCTTACTATCTTTCCTCTGCCCTATCCTGATTCTCACCTCGAGATACCGCACTGGGAGTTGGGCTTGGACTAGCTCCAGCATCCTTGAGTGACAGCAGAAATATGTCTACAGCTGCCTCAGGCCATTCAAGAATAAGGTCAGCTGCTTCCAGGACAGATCCTGCAGGAGGGGGGCACTCTCAATGGGGCTTCCACCAGATGCTGCCCAGGTCATCTGCCGCCAGGAGAGCCGGGGCGGGGGGCTCAGTTGTTGGGAAAAATGACCGTGGAACCATTTCCCAGAAAAGAACAGTGGCAAATGGGGGCTTATTCGTGGGGAAAAGTGAAGAGTATAGCAGTGAAAGGACTGGATTTTCCATACGAAGCCTTCTCTCCCTGTCTCTCATTCTTCATCTGGCTTTGACTGCGAACAAAGCCCTGTCTTTTTTTAGGTTGAATAAATGATTTGTCCTCAATCCTTTCTTGGGAACCCTTGGCCCAAAATTCACCCTGGATGAGACGTGAGAACAGAACAGCAGGGGAACGGCTCTCCGCCCAGGCCTTTTCCCTTCTTAGACACGAGAGTGTGAGCAGCCTCCATCTTAGCCTGGCTTGGGCTGCAGAGGCTCCATGCCGGAGCCACGCTCCCCAAACATCCTCCGAAGTCCAAACGCCTCTGCAAACCTGCGCTCTGAGAACATCTGACCCGACTCCAGCTACGCGAGGCTCTTTCTAGTCCTTGTTTCTCCACGTTGTGTGAATATACATAGGTTTTTGCTACAGAAATGTCCATGCATGTTTGTGTACAGGAGTCTGCCCCCATATGGGTACTATGCCCTATAGTAACCAGATTCTCAATATGGAAAACACCTGGTCCCAAGAATATCAGACCAGGACTTGTGGATCCGTATCAGAAAAATGCATATTCTTCTCCTCCTTCTTCCATTCTGTCTTTGTCCTTCTCTCCCTTTTCACTCCTCTGATTTTTAAAATATTCTGTTTCTTTGTTACCTTCCCTTTCTACTTTTCATCTTTGTAGTTGTTGTTTTTGTTGTTGTTTGTGTTTTGAGACAGGGCCCTGCTGTGTCACCCAGGCAGGGGGTCAGGAGTGCAGTCATAGCTCACTGTAACCTTGAACCCCTGGACTCAAGCAATCCTCCGTCCTCAGCCTCCCAAGTAGCTGAGACTGTAGATACATGCCACTACACCTGCTTATTTTTTAACTTTTTGGACAGACAGGGTTTTGCTTTGTTGTGCAGGCTGGTCTTGAACAGCGGGTCTCAAGCTGTCCTTCCACCTTGGCCTCCCAAAGTGTTGGAATTACAGGTATGAGCCACCAAAACCTGGCTTCATCTTTGGAGCTCTTTGACTCGTGTTTTCCTCCCATACACACATGATCTAGCCATTCATCTAACAGATGTGTACTGTGACTTGGCCATGGAGATACAATGGGGAGCCAGTGGCCTGTCCTGACCTCAGTCTGGTCCTGAGAGGGAGTCTAGTGGGGGAGCCAACAGGGAAAGACACAATCTTCAGGCCATGTGGTGGGAGGGAAGAGGGGGGGATGCCTAAGTTGCTGAGGCAGGAAACACGTGGAAGGAGCCCTTCCCCAGACTCGGGGCAGGATGGAGCCCGGCAGGCGCCTCGGAGGTGCCTCTGTTTCCTCCCAGACTCACAACCTTTCCACCAAGGGCACCACGAATAAACACACCAGCATGTCATCCCTGCAACACCATCTCAACGCCATGCCCTGGCCCTCTCTTCTGCCAGGGGGCTCTGTCAGTCCCCTCTTTTGTAGGGCCATGGTCAAGGGCTCTGCAAAGGCTTCTCAAGAGAAGGGAATCTAAGAGGAGATATGGGGGATTTTGTTAACTGGAATTTTCTTCTTTCCTCTTTATCATGTGATATTCAGTATATTCATTTCCTAGGGCTGTGTAACCACAAACTGGGTGGTATGTTCAACAGAAGTGTGTTACAGTTCTGCAGGCTGGAATTCCAGATCAACGTGTCAGCTGAGCTGGTTCCTTCCGAGGCTGTGAGGCAGCCCCTGTTCCCTGCCTCCCCAGCTCCTGGGGGTTTGCTGGCAGTCTTTGGTGTCCGTCGGTTTGTAGATGCATCACCCATCTCTGCCTTCATCTTCCCATGGCGCTCTGTGCGTGTATCTGTGATCAAGTTTCCCCTTTCTGTAAGAACACCAGTCATTGGACTGGGCCCCTCAACTCCATGACATCATCTTCATTAATTGCATCTTAATGACCCTGTTTCTAAATAAGGTCACTCTCTAAGGAGCTGGGAGTTAGGGTTTCATCATGTAAATTTGAGGGGACATAATTCAACTCATAATTTCAAGTCTTTTCTTGGAGTCATGATGCTTCCAGGGGAGACACTTTGGTCTTTACCATCCAGCTCCATTGGGTTTGTGGCTTCCAAAAGGACTGACGAGGGATGAGTCAGGAGACAGACAAGGAGCCTGGTGGGCTTTGCCACCGCAGAGTGAAGGAGGCTGCAGCCCCGTGACTGATGCTGTCAGCCAGGGGGAGCCTGAAGGACACAGGGAGGCCAGGAGCTGGCAGAGGAAGGCTCAGGTTCCATGAAGGCTGGGGCCAGTCGGGTGCTAGAGCTATCTCAAAGGGCTTTACAAACAATCGTTTGATGCAAAACATTTGAACAGAAAAGAGAAAATCATTCCCCAGAATTCTGCTCCCCAGTCACGAAGGACTTTTCAAGCTAAGCCCAAAACAAGTGACAAGGAACAGGTGAGTGTCGCATAGAGGTTCAGGACAGGGGTTGCATTGCCAACTCTGCCACTTACGAGCTGTGTGACCTTGGAAAAGTTGCCCTGCTTGCACTTCAGTTTTGTCCTCTGCACGAGACGGGAAGCAGCGGTGCCCACTGCACAGAAGTGTTGCCAGGATTCCCCGGGAGCCTGTAAGCAGAGCTCTCAGTACAGTGCCCGACACGCCCCGCTCTTCAGTAAACGGAGCTCTTGTTATTTAGAGTGTGAGCAAGTGGTGAAGCCCAGAACAGCCTATAATCATGCTAGGTCTGCTTTTAGTCTTTCAGAGATGCTTACCTTTAGAGCAACTATTTAGGGAACAAGCGAACTGATCTTTCAGATCGGGAGGATAATGAAAAAATATCTAGCTCCTTTACGTGCGTGCCATCCATGTCCAAAGCTCAGCTAAATTGCATCCCGAGACGCTGAAAACCTTGCTGATGTGGCCACGGAGCTGCTGTCAGTATCCCCTGAGGAATCACCAGGTATGGGAGTGGCATGAGAGAGCCAGGGATGGAAAGCGCTTTTGCAGTTCCTTTTTAAGGAAAAAAAGGTAAATTGTAGAAACTCCAGGCTGGAGTGGTGTTAATCCCTTTTAAAATTGTTAGGCAGTTTGGCATACTGGCAGAAGAAAAGAGTAAAAAACCCCAGGACCGTCCTGGGTTCACTGTCTCTTTTAGGGAAGTGTCTGATACGGATTTGTGAAATACTCAAGGCCTGATGGACCTCGATCTTGTGAGATGTTCAGCAGAGACCCTCACAACATCCTTTCAGACAGGAAGGAGAAATACGAACTGGCCCAGGTGGGTCGATTTCTCTCTGGTTGTAGGCAAAGAATGTTGAGTAAGAATCAGTTTGAAAGGAAGGTCTTAAGAGCTGAATCCTGGGTTCAAAGGTCTCCTTGTTGCCTTTTAGAAGTGGATCCAGGCCAGGCGCAGTGGCTCAAGCCTGTAATCCCAGCTACTCAGGAGGCTGAGGCAGGAGAATTGCCTGAACCCAGGAGGCGGAGGTTGCGGTGAGCCGAGACTGCGCCATTGCACTCCAGCCTGGGTAACAAGAGCGAAACTCCGTCTCAAAAAAACAAAACAAAACAAAACAAAAAAACCAAGTGGATCCATCCTCTCCAGCACTGGATCGAATCTCCTCTCCCTCCCCACCCCCTGAATATAGTTTTAACATTTTCCTGTTTGTTTGTGGAAACACATTAAAATACTAACAACAAACGTGGGATAATTTTGCATTTGCATTTTTTTTTCTTAAATTTTATTCCAATGGTGAAATGTATCATCAAAATTTAAACCATTTGGTAATCATTTCACATTTCAGGGAATACTGAAGTCCTGAGTCTTGCTGATGAAGAAGGAAGCTAGTTGGCCAATAGCCGTTCTTTTCTCTTTTTTTTGAGACGCAGTTTCGCTCTTGTTGTCCAGGCTGGAGTACAATGGTGTGATCTCGGCTCACCGCAACCTTCACCTCCCGGGTTCAAGTGATTCTCTTGCCTCAGCCTCCGGAGTAGCTGGGATTACAGGTACATGCCAGCACACCCAGCTAATTTTTGTATTTTAGTGGAGACGAGGTTTCTCCATGTTGGTCAGGCTGGTCTTGAACTCCTGACCTCAGGTGATCCGCCTGCCTCAGCCTCCCAAAGTGCTGGGATTACAGGCATGAGCCACTGTGCCTGGCCAAAAGGTTTTCTTTCTGCTCCTGTTTTCTCATACACATACACGAGAGAGAGAGAGAGAAAAAAACACCCACCCACAATTTTCCGGCTTAGTATCAGCTATGTGCCCGGCACTGTGCTACAACCAAGAGACTCAGAATCGTAAAATCAGAAGGAACCTGGAGATTTTTAAGAACAAGTGCAAAAGCCACTTTCCCGATAATATAGGAGGTACAGAAGCGTTTTAATGAAAGCCTTTGCTATACAGCCATCCTCAAAAGGTTTGCAAGCTTCCTTACCCTTTGTGCTGGGGTTTTACTTTTGAAATAAAAGCTGATCTCCTGGGAAAGGCCATAAAGACAAAATTGCAGTCCAGGTTCTTTTTTTTTTTTTTTTTTTTTTTTTAAAGCAAGGAAGAATGTTCAGGGAGGAACTCCTGAAAGATTATATTCAGCCAACCTCTCGGAAAAAAACCAAATAACTCCCTTTCCCTCCTCCAACAACTACAAAACCCGCTGGCCCCAGGATGCGGCGGGCTGGCTCACGCCCTGTCTCAGCCAAGCCCTTTCCCGGTCCTTGCTGCGGTGTGCGTGGCGGGCCCGGCTGTGTACACTGTACCCTGCGTTTCACAGGGAAATCTGCTCTTGTAAGTGGAGTGGAACAGAACATGGATCACAGCCGTGACAAGCCAGAAGCCGACGTCCCCCAGAGTTTCCCGAAGCAGCTGCTTTCTGTTCCTTCCTAGTACTATAAAGTGTGCTTTCTAGAAATGACAGGCCAGATAAAAAAAGAGAGCTTCTCTTCTTCTCATCTAGTGCGTTTCTCACTCCTCACTCGCTTCCTGTAAATCAGATCTCAGCTCCATCCATCAGGAGCTGGCCGAGATTGTGTAGGTTACCCAAAGGGAGGTGTTTACTGGAACGTGGGGATGCCTCGAGCTGCTGGGAGTTTGGAAGGTCAGTGTCACTCGTTTTTTGTGCAAATGGCTGAAACTGCTTTACAGAAACAAGAACTTCATCCCACATGCCTTGACCAGTGGCTCTTGATTCTGGCTACTCATTTGCAGTACTTTGGGGGCACTGAAAAAATTCTAGTGTCTGGGCCCCCACCCCAGACCCAGTGACTCAAATCTCTAGGGGTTGGCCTGGATCTCTATTATTAAAAAAGGTCTTCCTTCCTTCCTCCCTTCCTCCCTTCCCTTCCTTCATCCCTTCCTCCCTTCATCCCTTCCTCCCTTCCCTTCCTTCCTCCCTTCCTCCCTCCCTTCCCTTCCCCCTTTCTCTTCTCCTTTCCTTTCCTTTCCTTCCCGTTTTCCCCGCCCCCTTCCCCTCCCCTCCCCCTCCCCCTCTCCCCCTTCCCCTCCCTTCTTCCCTTCCCTTCTTCCCTTCCTTTCTTTCCTTGCCTTTCTTTCTCACAGTCATACTCTGTCGCCCGGGCTGGACTGCCAGTGGTGTGATCTCATCTCACTGAAACCTCCACCTCCCAGGTTCAAGTGATTCTCCCTCCTCAGCCTCCTGAGTAGCTGGGACTACAGGTGTGTGCCACCACACCTGGCGAATTTTTGTATTTTTAGTAGAGACAGGTTTTCACTATGTTGCCCAGGCTAGTCTTGAACTCCTGACCTCAGGTGATCCGCCTACCTCGGGCCTCCCAAAATGCTGGGTAAATTACGGGCATGATCCACCACACCCAGCCTCTTTCCAGATATTTCTGAACCACTTAGGCACCAAGAGCTCAGAGCTCAACATCCAAGAGACCTGGGTTTGAAACTTGATTTCACTGCTGACTTGTGAGGGGGCCCCTGAGAATGTTTCTTAAATTTTTTTTTGAGGCAGTTTTCTCAGCTATAAAATGAGAGAATAGAAACTACCTTTGCAGGTTGAAAGGATTAAATAAAATGTTGGTGCTTGATCCGTGGTAAGCACTTAACAAACGGTGGTGGTTAAGGTTATTATCATGGTGTTGAACCGTTGCCAACTGCTTGTGGATCTTGGACTCATCCTGTCTGTCCCACAGCCTCCTCTATGCGCGTGGGCTGGATTTGACGTAACCAGGACCCATCTTCTCTCTGTTTCTCTGCTTTGCCCATGAATGTGTTTGGCTTCAGTCTCAACCTGAACATGGGACATTGGCTTCTCTCATATTCATATGAGAACAGACGTGGGAACATACAGCGACAGCCTTGCAGTGATTGGCTCCAGTGGTGTCAGTGTCCTTCACCAATGCCCCAGCAGTGAGGGTGTGAGGCTCTGATTGGCTGAGGGCTGGGCCACATGGGCCATCTAGAGCCAGCGATGAAGTACACACTGAAGGGTATGGGATGGAGATCGGAGGGAAGCCAAGGCTGGGTTTAGTGGAGGCTGGGGCAAACAGCAGACTGCTCTTCTCCTACAGCCTGGTTTGCACATTGTCGGGTATAACTGTGCAAAGAAAGAAGAGCACTTATCACAGGAATGGGACAGGAAAGATGTTGAAAACCCTGTGCTGTGGCTGAGGCTGACATCTAGCTGGTGTGCACCCACAGGGTGCAGTGGCCTGTGTCTACTCTGCTGGTTGCCATATTGCTTGTTAATTCTTTCAGTATTTCCTCTGCCTGCAATGACTTCCCGGATGCTGCCTGCACGGATTCGAATCCCTCTTCGCTCATGCTTGTCCATCTAGCTGGTCATGTTCCTCCCTCCATGCGCATGTGCATCCATCCAAATCCTACCCACGATTCAAGATCCTGCTCAAATCCTCCTTCTCCAGAAAGCCCCTTGCTCCCTCACTTCCTCCCATGACTAAAGGAAATGCATTCGGGTTTCTGGCACTTTTATCTATGTCTCTTTCATAGCAGGCATCACTTTCAAACTTGTGGAATTATTCCAGCACATACCATTGCTTCTGCTACTATCCTATGACCTTCTAGAGGGCTGGGTTTATTCAGCTCAGTACCTTCTTTACTGTGATGGTTAATTTTATGAGTAACGGAGACTCTGAAGGGTGAGGAGGTAGAAGTGGGGAGGATGAAGAAAAATTGATTAATGGTTATGAAATGCATTATTTGGGTGATGGATACCCTAAAAGCCCTGACTTCGCCACGATGCAATTGATGCGTGTAACCAAAATGCACATGTACCCCATAAATTTGTACAAATAAAAAGAAAAATAAGCAAATAAAATGCTATCTGTCAACCTGACTGGGCCATGGTCCCCAGCTATTTGGTCAAACATTTTTCTGGATGTTTCTGTGAGGTGTTTTTGGATAAGATGAACATTTAAATCAGTGAACTCTGAATAAAGCAAATTGCCCTCCATAATGTGGGTGGGCCTCATTCAATCAGTTGAAGGCCTGAATAAAACAGAGACTGGCCTCCCATGAGCAAGAAGGGACTCTGACAGCAGATGGCCTTTGAATTCAACCACAGCACTGGCACTTCCTGGATCTCCAGCCTTCTGGCCTACTCTGCAAAATGTGGACTTGCCAGCCTCCGTAACTGTGTGAGTGAATTCGTTTTTGTTTTTTTTTGACACAGAGTCTCACTCCGTCACCTGGTGCCAGGCTGGAGTGCAGTGGCATGATCTCGGCTCACTGCAACCTCCGCCTTCTGGGTTCAAGCAATTCTCCTGCCTTAGCCTCCCAAGTACCTGGGACTGTAGGCACACGCCACCACGCCCAGCAATTTTTTTTTGTATTTTTAGTAGAGATGGGGTTTCACCATGTTGGCCAGGATGGTTTCGATCCCTTGACCTCGTGATCCACCCGCCTTGGCCTCCCAAAGTGCTGGGATTACAGGCGTGAGCCGCTGCGCCTGGCGTGTGAGTAAATTCTTAAACCTCTCCTTTTATGTATGCATGCCTTTTTGTTTCTGTTTCTCTGTAGAAAGTTGGGGAATACAGTTAACCTAAGTCTTTGTGAATAAGTGAATGAATGAATAAATGAATAAAGGGATCCTGCATAGCCACAGGGTGCTCTGGATCTAAGGGAAAGCCTGCTTTTTTCACTGCAGCTGACGGCATTATGTATGGAAACAGGCTTTATAAAGGGTAGCGCTTCACACAGATGTTCATGGTCACAATTGTTACTTCTCTCGCCACTGTTACTACCTCAACCGTGGCTACTGGTTCTAGAACTTTGGCCCCTGCTGGCCTTCAAGTGGTCAGCAGCTGTTGCTCTCATGGAGAACCAGACACCTTATTCCAGATAACCTCCACCCCCATTCTCTTTCCCCTGCTGCCTAATACTGAGTTGATCAACTGGTGTTTAATTTCCTGTCTCTTTCACATGTTTGGGCCACACCGACATGCCTCCATTTGTTGGAGGAAAGCCATGAGGCAGGGGGCTTCACTGTTTTCTTTTTCATGAGCAAATCAGGCAGCCATTGAAGAACTGAGTGAATTAGCAGCTAGAAGGGGGCTTTTTGCTAGTATGTCTGGTGATTGGAGGAAACCAGTTCTCCAGACTCAGTGATTTTGCCAAGACATGTTACTGTCACCACTCAAAGGCCTGTGCTGAATGAGAACAGTTTCTGAAACCAGCGACAAGCCCCAGATGAGAAATTGCCCCAATTTACTGCAAGTCCAAACAGCTTGGCTCCGAGGAGTGGGCTGGCACCACATTTGAAGAACAGCTGTGAGATCAGTTTGGGTATGGGTTTATTAGTCATGAGCTGGGTTTGGAAGGGTGTCTGTGGGGAGAAGGGGTCTTGGACAGGGGATCCAGATACTGTGAATAATCCTGACAGCCACATGTATCGCTCGGGAAGATTTCACTGCCTCAGCTGTGCTCATCAGTTGGCCAGTTCAGTGAAGCCTCAGTAGATAAGAAAGAATAACCCAAACCCGGGGCCAGCCGGCCAAATTCCAGCCTGGCGCTGGGCCCCGATGGATGACACATGTTGTCAGATGGCAGTCTCAGCCTCGGAGATTCTCAGGTTGGAAGACAGAAGCCCAGGAAGGTCACGGAGCAGTTGTCCGGTTAC
This sequence comes from Saimiri boliviensis, assembly GCF_048565385.1. Lineage (NCBI taxonomy): Eukaryota > Metazoa > Chordata > Mammalia > Primates > Cebidae > Saimiri > Saimiri boliviensis. The sequence continues at coordinate 24,115,865 of NC_133451.1, read as the reverse complement.
AGGCGAACCATGAGTCATTCTGGGGCACAAGTGTTTCATCTCACAACACAGCAGGAGCACAGCGGCCGCAACAAAGGCACAGTTACCAGATCCCCACCATGTGCCAGCCCCGACTCCTACCCTCGAGCACTGAAATCCTGCAGGGCAAATAGCACGTGAGGCAGTGTGAGGAGTACCAGGCTTCCCAAGAGGCTGCGTCACCCTCCAGGGCAGTTAGCTCCTTGGTTGGGCTTTGGTGCTGTCTGTCCTTCCGTCCGTCCTTCCTTCCTTCCTTCCTTCCTTCCTTCCTTCCTTCCTTCCTTCCTCCCTCCCTCCCTTTCTCCCTTCTTTCTCTCTCTTTCTCCTTCCTTCCTTCTCTTTCTCCTTTCTTCCTTTTCTCCCTTCCTTCCTGTCTCCCTCTTTCTTTCTCTTTCTTCCTTTCTTTTTCCTTCTTTCTCTCTTTTTTCCCTCCCTTCCTTCCCTCCCTCCCTCCTTTCTTTCTTTCTTTCTTTCTTTCTTTCTTTTTCTTTCTTTCTTTCTTTCTTTCTTTTTCTTTCTTTCTTTCCTTCCTTCTTTCTTCTTGATGAACACATCAACATTTTATTATTATTATTATTATTTGAGAGTCTCGCTCTGTCTCCCAGGCTGGAGTGCAGTGGCATGATCTCAGCTCACTGCAACTTCTGCCTCCCTGGTTCAAGCAATTCTTGTGCCTCAGCCTCCCGAGTAGCTAGGATTACAGGTGTGCACCACCATGCTCAGCTAATTTTTGTATTTTTAGTAGAAACGGGGTTTCACCTTGTTGGCCAAGCTGGTCTCAAACTCCTGACCTAAAGTGATCCATCCGCCTCAACCTCCCAAAGTGCTGGAATTACAGGCATGAGCCACCATGCCCGGCCCACCTCAACATTAAAAAAAAAATTATTTATGATTTTTATAGAGACGGGGTCTTGCTGTGTTGCCCAGGCTTGTCTCGAACTCCTGGCCTCAAGTCATCCTCCCACCTCAGCCTCCCAATGTGTTGGGATTATAAATGTGAACCTCCGAGCCTGGCCCATGTTAACATTTTAAATGACGGCTTAGTGTTCTGTTACATGGATATATCAAAATGAATTGACTCAGCCACCTGTGGATGGACTCTTATTCCAAATAACCTCCACCCCCAACCTCTTTCCCCAGCTGCCTACTACTGAGTTGGTCAACTGGTGTTGAATTTCTTGCCTTGGGTTGCTGCCTGTTTTTTGCTCTCAGAGACCCCACCAACGTGATCCTCTCTGCAGCCATCCACTCTCGGGGACATCCTCCTGCATGATTCATTTCTACTCTGTGCCTAGAACCTAGTGCCTGCCCTGTGTCTGGTAGTTCTCGGTAGATGTTTGGGGAGTAACTCGAATGAACAGCTTCATGTCCTCCTTCAGTTATCCCCTTAGGAAAAGTACCTAGAACTAGAATTTGGGGATCAAAGGACACAGACATTGTAACACACACGGCCCCCTCGCCTTCCAGAAGGTCCTGCGCATTTCCAGGCCTCCAAGCGCTGTCAGAGCTCTTCCTCGCTCCCCCACAGCTGAGTCTTTTCCTTTTTTCAATCTTCGCCAATCAAACAGGCTCAATGCTTTATACTTAAAGCTCCATTGATCCATTCGAGTTGGAATTACTTGTCTCCCTTCCTTCTTCTCCTCACTAGCAGCTAGCCCAGAGCCTGCAGCAAGGGAAGTACTTACTACGTATGTGATGCAGTTGCTTGAGAATGTAGCACCTGTCACTGTGCCAGGCGCCCAAGGACATGCAGAGAAATATGTCATTGTTTCTGCCGCTGGCCACGTGGAGACCTGATGTTTCACCTTACATGGTCAGCACCCACCTTGGGAGAGAAACTAACAATGCTGTGGGAGGGAAGACACAGGAAAATGAGGGTCCCCCATGGGGCGGGTTACAGAGGGCGTGTCCTGGGAACCGACATGGTGTGTAAGGTGGAAAGGAGGAGGCGCAGAACAGTGAGACCTGCCCCAGTGAGGCGGACACTCACTCACTGCATTCGCAGTTGGTATCCTTGCCTCGCCCCTTGGGGAGAGATTCCACGAAGAAGGAAGGGACTCTGTATGGTGACCTCGTTTCTTAACCTAACAGCTGAGAACCACCTGCAAGAGAAGCCTGAATGAATGCCTATTGAAAGTGCATTTGGGCCAGGCGCGGTGCTCACGCCTGTAATCCCAGCACTTTGGGAGGCCGAGGCGGGAGAATCATGAGGTGAGGAGTTCGAGACCAGCCTGGCCAACATGGTGAAACCCCGTCTCTACTAAAAAATACAAAAATTAGCTGGGCATGGTGGCTTGTGCTTATAATCCCAGCTGCTGGGGAGGCTGAGGCAGGTGAATTGCTTGAACCGGGACCCGGGAGACGGAGGTTGCAGTGAGCCAAGATCCCTCCACTGCACTCCAGGCTGGGCTACAGAGTGAGACTCTGTCTCAAAAAAAAAAAAGGTCATGTTCCTGTCTTCACCACAGAGCAAGTGGGTCGGAGCTCTGGAGATTGGGCAGGTCCTGGTACCTCCATCAGGAAATTCCTTGGCACGGCGAAACTTGGAAGCCATGACTCAGGGCAACATCTACCTACTAGGTGTTAGAGTGAAATAGATTAGGGAGATTTAGGGTTTGCATAAAAACAAAGAACCGGTTGGTCCAGCACCCTCCCTTCCCGCTACACCCTCACATCAGCCTGTTTGTTCTGCTGTCAGGGGGCGGAAATATCTCTCTGGTTCTTGTGTAATAACCTCGCTGGGAGAACATTCTTTGGTCTGTGGGATTTAGAGAACTGGCTAAGTGTGGCTGCTGAGGCGTCTGTACCCGAGCCGCGGTGGGAATGTTTGTGGCTAAGTTGTCGGTGTAACGTGAAATTCTCCTGGGACTTTTCAGGAATCTCAGGGGAGGACCTCCATTTGCCTACTCAGTGGCCGCAGAGGAGAGCACGTTCTTACTGCTCTGTCTGTCGAGTGATGGTCCCCTTGCCTGGGAGGGGCAACTCTCCCTTCCCCGGACGGGGGTGGTGGGGGGGCGGGTGGCCAGGGCAGAGCGTTGGAGGCAGTGGCAGCTGCTGGGACCTTCCGAGGTAGTTGCCTCTAGACCTGAAGAACAGGCCTCCTCAACGCCTCCACTGTGAAAAATGCAATTTTTGTTTCTTGCTTCCTGCGGCTCAAACGCTGCAGAGGTAAAGCCCAGAAGAGCTTTGGACTTGTCGGGAAGCAATCGAGGCGGCTACATCCTGGCGATCACAGCACAGGCGCGCCTCAGTCCCGATCTTGCGTTACCCAGGGTCTTGGCTCAGGCCTCCGCTCCTGATGGAGCACGGGGTCGGGGGTGCAGGGAGAGCTGTGATTTCCGAGAGGCTGCCAGATGGCGGCGAGAGGCCGGGCGCACACATGTCACGCCGACTGACAGCCTCGGAAATGATGCAGATGGAGCAGGAGCCCTTTAGCCACAGTGGATGGCATTTCTGCAATTCACCGAATGCCTAGGCGGGAAGTAATGCGCGCTGATAACCCGCCGGAACCGCTCCCTAGAGCTCAGATAGGCCGAGACCCGCGCGTTTCCAGCAGCGCAGCGCTGGTGCAGTCACCGAATCGGGGTAATGTGCGTTGTTGGAACCATCACTCCCTGGAAGCAGATAAAGCAGTTGCTCTTGAAGTTGCTGACTTAGGGCCAGATGAGCGGAGGACAGACGAAGAGCAGGCGGCTGCGCCCAGGACCGCCCACCCATCCGCGTTATTCTCTGCCAGCTCCCACCAGGAGGACATCTTCCTCTCCTTTAACCAGCGAACCCACCCCCACCTTCAAGAAGCCTTCCCGGATTTACCAATGGCGAAGCCCACCCCTCTCCTTTCCTTAGGATGCACTTTGCAAACCAGGTAGTTTCCAGTGCTAGAATTTCAGTTGTTTTATCTACCAACCCTCCCGGCTGCTGGGGAGACGGCCTGAAGTAATACGCTAAGAATGAAGAGCAGTGCCTGGAACAAAGGAAGGCTCATTATTAGAATTATTATACATGATATCTAATCCATATGTTATATACGCAGATTACATAGACATATATAATATACATATCCATAAAATATGTACATTGCCTATATAATTTATCTGTATATAAGCAATTTAGTATATCTGTATGTATGCAATTATAGATTGTAATATATAATCCATGTTATGTACACATATTACACAATCACATATTAGAATATGCATATACATAAAAGATGTATATGATATATATAGCATATCTGTGCAATGTATTTAGTATATCTGTACATATGCAATTATATATTGCAATCATAAAGGTATTGCATACATACAAATATTGCAATTATATATTGCAATACATACAGATGTTACACATACAATTTACAATACATAATATTGATAATTACTATTAGTTTAGCAAGTACTCACTAAGCCCCTACTATGTGCCAAGCATGCTTCTCCCATTCTTGTCAGTGTGTGACAAACACCCAGAAAGGGAGTGGGCTCCGTGTGCAACTTGCTCTAACATAAAGCCAAATAAAGTACTTTCTAAGCAGAGCGGGCAAAGGATGAGACTCAGGAGAGGCCAGGAAGAAAGAAGCAGCTCCTCAAGTCCTGACTGCCAGAAAGGAAGAGGGCTTACTGGAAAACAGGAGTGTGTGCTGGACCCAGAAGGATGAGTAGGGTTTGCTAGGAAGAGCCACACATTCTAGGGTATGGGAACAGAGCAAGGGGAGAGGGCAGAAGTCTTTGCTTATCCAGAGAGCAGCTTGGCGAGTGCCCACTGTTTTTGCAGTACCCTGCTAGGCCGGGGGAATGGAGCAGTGACCAACATGAACCACCGTGGCTTAGGTGGGGTTAGGAAAAAGGAAGTGTAACATAAAGGAGATGGAAATCCCTTCTTATCTGTATGGGGTCAGGTTTGCATTGCTATAAAGAAATACCTGAGACTGGATCATTTTTTTTTTTTTTTTTTTTTTTTTTTTTTGAGACAGAGTCTCCCTCTGTCACCAGGCACCAGGTTGTAGTGTAGTGGCACCATCTTGGCTCACTTCAACTTCCGCCTCCTGGGTTCAAGCAATTATCTGGCCTCGGCCTCCTGAGTAGCTGGGACTACTGGCACAGGCCACCATGCCAGCTAATTTTTGAATTTTTTTTTACTAGAGATGACGTTTCACCATGTTGGTCAGGATGGTCTCGATCTCTTAACCTTGTGATCTGCCCACCTCAGCCTCCCAAAGTGCTAGGATTACAGGCAAAGACTGGGTCATTTCTAAAGATTGGGGTTTCATCGGGTCACAGTTCTCCAAACTGCACGGGAAGCATGATACTAGGTTCTGCTTGGCTTCTGGGAGACCTCAGGAAACTTACAATCATGGTGGAAGGCAGAGGGAGTGAGCTCTCACATAGTGAAGGCAAAAGCAGGCAGGCTGGAGGTGCTACACACTTGTAAATGATCAGATCTCAGGAGAGCTCACTATTGTGAGGACAGCACCAAGAGGATGGCGCTAAACCATTCATAAGAAATTCATCCCCATTATCCAGTCACCTCCCACCAGGCCCCACCTTCAACACTGGAGATTCCATTTCAGCATGAGATTTGTACAGGGACACACATCAACACAGTATCACCACTCTTCTGTCCCTGGCAGGTGGGGGATGGTGGTTGTGGGAGAAAAATTGCACTAGAGAGAGATAGAAAAGGTCATGTACTGGGGTCATGGCTGGAGCGGGTAGCTCTAGGAATCTCCAGACAGGCGTGGGTATTCTGGAGCATGCAGAGTTTGCACCTTGTCCACTAGGTGGTCAGGGCCCAGGGGAGGCTGCAGAACCCCAAGAGAACCCAACCCTCAGCCTGTTCATAACTCGGCTCTGGAGTGATGGTGAGAAGCAGAGGAGGGAGAAGGAGCTGGCCACCACACAGCCTGAGGTGATGCTTTCCAGCTTCCTGGGCCGGGATCTTCCTGCCCTCTTTCATTTTGAAAAGGCCAAGCCCTGAAGAGAGAGAAAAATGGCTTTTTTTCTAAATTCCTTCATTTCATTATTTAACATATGCCAGAAAACAGGCAGTCGCAGGAAGAAAGGAACACAGGCTGCTGGTTAGACTGTGAATTTTCTAAAGACCTGAGTTTCTCTTCTGCCTCACAACCCAGGGTACACATGGGGAGACAGAGCTTGGAGGAAGAAAAAGTGAGCCTTCAGCCGGCGCTGTGGAAGCCAAGCCCAGCGGGAGAGGCCGGGAGACTCTGGAACGCAGGCCTGTCCCGTGGCCTGCACGTGGAGCAGCAGGAGCGCCACGGTTTGTTTCTCAGTCTGCTTTCCCGAGCTGTGTAGGGTGAACCCAGAGGTTCCAGCAAACCATGGATAAGGAAACTTGGAAGTGAGCTAAGTGCCAGTGGATGTGCCAGGAGCAAAGAAGGCAGTCAAGGCCAGTGGGTGGATGCAGAAGTGTTTCCTCAGCTGCAGTCCCAACTCCTGATACCCCTTTCCCACTCTACTGAGGAGAGAGCCCTGATTTTTCTTTCAGCGAGTAGTAGGTAGAGCCCTAGGGGTAGAATGATGATTGACCTCAACCTGTCATGGCAATCCCATCCTCTTTTGCTAAGTATTAATTTCCTAGCCTCTCTTGCAGCTAGGTGTGACCATTGTTTTAGTTTGGGCCAATGAGAAGTAAGGGAAAGTCTGTTGGGGAAATTTTGAGAAAGAGAGTAAGAGCAAGCCAAGGAATAAGTTCTGAGAGCCAAGGAAGAAGAGATGCTGGCTTTCTGCCTTTGAATGTAGCCATGATGTCTGGAACAATGGAAGCCATCTTGCTACCATGAGGTAACAAGCATGAGGATGAGAAGACAACCACCCACAGACGGCAGAGCAGGAAGACAGAACTTGGATCTTTTGCAGCATTGTTGAGAAACTAAACCAATCTTCAGACTGTTAATCTCCATGCCTTTTATTGAGTAAATTGTAAATGTCCTTATAGTTTAATCCACCAATAGTTAGGTATCTGATACTTCTAGCAGAGTGTATTTTAGCCGATATACTAAGTATTGGGGTTCAGTCCAGAATACAGAAACTACATCTATTCTTTCTTTTCTTTTCTTTCTCTTTCTTTCTTTCCTTTCTTCTTTCTTTCTTTTCTTTCTCCTTCCTTCCTTCCCTCCTTCCCTCCCTCCCTCCCTCCCTCCCTCCCTCCCTCCCTCCCTCCCTCCCTCCTTCCTTCCTTCCTTCCTTCCTTCCTTCCTTCCTTCCTTCCTTCCTTCCTTCCTTCCTTCCTTCCTTCCTTCTTCTTCTTTCTTTCTTTTTTTCAGAGTTTTGCCCTGTCACCGAGGTGGGAATGCAGTAGTTCTATCTCAGCTCACTGTAGCCTCCATTTCCAAGGTTCTTCTGCCTCAGCCTCCCAAGTAGCTGGGATTACAGGTACATGCTACCATGCCTGGCTAAATTTTGTATTTTTAGTAGGGATGGGGTTTATCCATGTTGGCCAGGCTGGTCTCGAACTCTTGACCTCAAGTGATCCACCCACCTCAGCCACCTAAAGTGCTAGGATTACAGGCATGAGCCACCACCCCTGGCCACATCTATTATTTTAACAGATAATTTAATACAAGGAATTGGCTGAACTGAGTATTGAAAAGGCAAAATGGGACCACTGAGGTCTCACAGAGGTGGTAGCTGAAGGAGGCAGCTTCCATCCTTATGACTGGGGAATCAGAGGAGGTCAGGGTTGTGAGGACTTAGAGGCATGGAGGACGTGCCCTGCAAAGCTGGCATCCAGGCTGGCTCTGGAGGGGTGGGAAAAAGCTGGAACCAACCGTTGCTGCGAAGCTGAAGGCAGCTGCTGGGCTGTGCAGATGGGAACAGGAAGAAAACAGGAAGAAACAAGCTCCTTTTCTCTGCTCTTCTGCCTTCCGGTTTCCCCTGAGAAAAAGAAAAGAACTTTTATCTGAGGATTGCAAGTCCTTTCAAATGATCAGTCCCAGAGAGACATGGCAATGAGACAGCAGTCACATCCGACTCTTCCCTTTGAGCTACGCATTCATCTTTTGAAACTGCTTGCTATTACCGCAAGGAGCTATAAATTAACCCAGTAATGCCACACTAGACGCTGTAACCCACACCCTATAGCTTAATGCACAGCCAATCCCTGCTCAGCGTGATTTCTGTAAACCAATGAGAACTCCTGACAAACAGCGCTGAAGCAGCCCACTCCCTGTCCCCCTTCTTTGCCTTTAAAAACCTGCTTTTAAAAAATGCGGAAGAAAACTCATAGCCAAGGTTACTTGGGTCTGAGTCTTTCGGGCAGCTGTCCTCACTTTGGCTTAAGTAAACTCTTTCTATTTTGTGCCTCAACCTCTTCCTTTAAGACCAAGACTCTCAACCAGTAGGATGTGGCAGACGTGACAAGGAGATAGTTCCGGAGCCTGGACCTTGGGATGCCTTGTGCTTCCTTCCTGCCGATCTTGGAATATTGCCCTGACATGGCCATGCCATGAAGAACCACCACCAACCCCACGAATTGGGAGAACTGAATGTTAGGGTTTGTTACGCAGCAATAATAGATAACAATGAAGACAGCAGTCAACTAAGGCCAGGCACCCAGCAACAGGACTTGATGGCGCTGGGGCAGATAGGAGAGGGACCAGGGGAGGAGGAAGGGGCAAGGACAGGTGAGAAGGGACTGCCTGAGTCTCTCTTCTGAGTTATCTTTATTACTATTACTTTTTTTTTTTTTTTTTTTTTTGAGACGGAGTTTTGCTCTTGTTACCCAGGCTGGAGTGCAATGGCGCGATCTCGGCTCACCGCAACCTCCGCCTCCTGGGTTCAGGCAATTCTGCTTCAGCCTCCTGAGTAGCTGGGATTACAGGCATGCGCCACCATGCCCAGCTGATTTTTTGTATTTTTTCAGTAGAGACGGGGTTTCACCATGTTGACCAGGATGGTCTCCATCTCAACTTTGTGATCCACCCGCCTCGGCCTCCCAAAGTGCTGGGATTACAGGCTTGAGCCACCGCGCCCAGCCCTATTACTATTACTTTTGAGACAGGTCTTCCTCTGTCGCCCAGGCGGGAGTGCAGAGCTTCGATCACGGCTCACTGCAGCCTCAAACACCCAGGCTCAAGTGATCCTCCCACCTCAGTCTCCTGATAGCTGGGACCATAGGCATGTGCCACCATGCCTGGCTAATTTTTAAATTTTTTTTTGTAGAAATGAGGTCTCAGTATGTTGCCCAGCGTGGTCTCAAACTCCTAGACTCAAGTGATCCTCCTGCCTCGGTCTCTCAACATGCTGAGATTATAGGCATGACCCATGGCACCTGGCCGTGACCTCTTATTATTGAGGCTCAATGAAGCCACAGCTGGTAGCTGGTTTCTTTGAGCAACAAACCAATGACGATGTGGCTCCAAAGCACAGTCCAGTCCTGCTCCCTGGAAGGCTGTTCCCTGGCTCCCCATCTAACTCATTTATGCACCCGAATCCTCAGCTTCTATTGTGGTGTCTTTAAGGCAATACTTACTGACCCTCAGTCAGAACCCTCTGAGTACTCTCTGAAGACACACTGAGTTTTCCTGCACAGCACTCATCTGAGTTTATAATTACATATTTATTGTTGTATTTCAAAGGATCCAGACCCACAAAACCAAAACAGCTGATGCATCAAGACCCTATGACACAAGATGAGTAACAGAACTTCCCAGTCCCTCACCCTCTGTGTGAATTTCCTTAGACCACCGGTTCGCCAAATGTGGTCTGCAAATCAACATCATTTGGCATCATCTGGGAACTTGTTAGAAATGTAAATTCCTGGGCCCTAATCCCAGTGGTACTGAATCAGAAACTCCGGGGGTGGAGCTCAAGCAGTCTGGATCTGTCCTGGTGATTTTGATGATATTAAAATTTGAGAACAACTAAGCTAGACATCAGGGAGAAAGGTGAACTGGGGAGAAGCAAGGGATGAGATGAGATCCTGAGACCAGACAGCCCTACGCCAGCCGGGTTCCTCCCTGCCTGGTGTGGCCAAAGCAGCGGGGGGAGGGGGGTGTCAGAAGTGCCCAGGAGGTTTGGAGGGGATTGGTCTGAATACACAAAGATCTATGCCCAGTTTGTGGAAGAAATATCAGATGAGGTATGACTGCATGCTTGACCTACAAAGCTACCCATTGGCCCACTGTCCACAGGGCTCTGGAACGTGTCGGGAAGACCTTTAAGTTCCTCCTGAGGACCATTCAGACTGCAAAGCCAGAAAGGCCTGCATCTCTGCCCTCATATTTTGCCCATTATTATGATTATTATTATTTGAGACAAGTCCTCACTCTGCCATCCAGGTTGGAGTGCAGTGGTGCAATCATAGCTGACTACAGCCTCTAACTCCAGGGCTCAAGTGATGCTCCAGCCTTAGCCTCCCAAGGAGTTGAGACCGCAGGCACACAGTGCCATACTTGACTAATTTTAAAATTTTGTGTAGAAATGAGGTCTCACGATGCTGCCCAGGCTCCTTTCTAACTCTTGGGCTCAAGTGATCCTCCATGTCAGCCTCCCAAAGTGCTGGGATTGCAGGTCCTCAGCGCCTGGCTGCCCATTATATTTAACAAAACTGGATTATGGGGGAACCCAGTGATGTTTTTCATGGTCAAACTTCAAGCAAATTGGGAGCTGCTCAGATCTTGAAGACGTATGCTCTAGTGAGATATCCACTGATATCCTGAATTCATCTCCCAATTCCTGGGCACAATAATAAAATCTGCTATTGACTGGCCTGCCTGACATTTTTCCTGTATTTTATCGTTTAATTCTCACTACACCCCAATGAGGGAGGGACTATCATACCCCCATTTAACAGAGGAGGAAACTGAGCTTTAGCGGGATTAGGTAACTTCCCCAGACCCATTCAGCCAGGATGCCGCAGGGCCAGGACTTGACACCATGCCTGTCTCTCCCCAGGGTCTGCACTGACAGCCAGCCTGTTCAACTACCGGCCTCATCATTTTTTGGAAACACGTTTCACACTCTTTTTTAAAGAAGTAGCAAAACGAACATCTCTGTAGAGAAAGACACTGTGCGCTGAGCTGGCTCAGGAGGTGGAGAGGGGTTCAGAGAGGATTCCCCTGCAGCTGGTAGGCTCAGCTGCGGGTTCCGAAGATGATACTCATTCTCTTTCTCTCTCTCTCTCTCTCTCTCTCTCTCTCTCTCTCTCTCTCTCTCATCCTTTGCTCCAAGCGCTCCAAGGCTGAAGGGAATAAACAGCCAGGAACGCATCTCCTCGAGTTTATTTACTAAAACAACATTTTTTTTATTACCAGGACATGATCACAGCGAAAATATGACAGCTCACATTTTATGTCGCCATTGATCTTTAATCCGAGCCTGCCTGGAGGTTTCCTATAAAATCAGGGCTTCCTGGTCCCAAATGTGATTCCAGCGCCCGAATGAATGACAGCGGGGCTGCTCTTTTCTCATCTGAAAAGGCTGAAATTGCTTTGTGTAAATGGGTAGAAAATGCTGATATTTGGATTCTATAAATATCTCGCTTCCCGAGCGAGCAGCGCCGGGTTTCATCTGCGCGGTCTCCTTGGAGTGTTTGGGGCCTTATCACTTGTCTCCAGGGTGCGGCATACAAATGAGCCCCCGCCCCGCGCGGGGTTGGAACATTTGGGCGCATCTGCGGTTCCCGAGCCGGGATGTTGCGGAGCGAAGCGGGCCGCGGCCCACGAGAGCGGCGTGGGGGCTGGAGATGAGCACGAGCCTCGCTTTAGGCGAGAGAGCCGAGCGCAGCCCCTGCTCCCCCCTTCCATTTGCAGCCGGCGCCTGCCTGCGTGGGAGCAGCTTCTATCTATAGCGCGCTATTTTTAGCTCCATCATCTGAGGAACCTGACAGCCAGTTAATGACTGGGACCCATCGCGGCGTGTCTGCCGCGCTGTGGCACTGGCACGCCAGGAGCAGATGTGCTGAGACTCAAGGTTGTTGCATCTGAAAGTGCCCTTCCTTTCCTGGGAGGTGGGACTGTTTGAGCAGGCCTGTATGAGGGGCGTCTCCCCCCACTTTCTGACAATCCTCATAGAGCAGGGAGGGGGCACCTTATTCACTTCTGCTGCAGTGAATGGTGTCTTCCTGATGCCCTGGCCACCCCCCCTCCCTTTCTAGACAGTGCAGCCTGGAGAGATGGAGGGGACAGGGAAGGCTGGGTGGCAGCTCGGAGCGATGACAAAGGACTCCTATTGCACCCTGGGGTGACGGGAAACCTGGGAAGATCAGGGCACAGGCACCCTGGTTCAGAGGCTGTAATCTTTCCCCAAGGAAGGAACATTCTGTGTTTCAGAGATTTAATGCCTTTCAGAGACGCTGTGCTCTGTGTTGGACTGAACACTGTTTTTACAGATAAGGTGCTGTATGTGCAGAGAGGCCCAGCCACCTGTCCAGGCCCACACAGCCCGACCCCCCACCCCTCCATGCTGCACCAGGGCCATGTTACAAGTCAAGGGGCTCGTTGTACTCCGTGAACCATCCCAGGGATGTAGTCAGTGTTTGTGCACTCATTCATTCTTTCACTCCTCCTATGTGCTTGGATCCTGGGTGGGCTGACTGGCTGAGTGCCAGGAAATCAGATCCAGAGCAAGGGGTGACGCGGAAAAGCCAGCTCAGGGTCCCAGCTGAGAAGCCTGGGAGAAAGTCTTGGGTTGAGAGTTAACATCACAGATGCGCCCAGGAGGCCCTCTGTCAGATTTCCCGAATAACATCAACAGCCAACATATGCAGCAGGTAGCAAGTGCCAGGGCACCATCCTGAGCATGTTACAAGGATCAGCTTAGAGTCCTCCCTGCAACCCCTAAAGCTGGTATGCTGTTATCACCTGGATTTTGCAGGTGGAGAAAGAGAGGCACAGAGAGGACAGTAACTTGTCCGAAGTTGCCCAGCTGGTAGGTAAGTGGAGGGTCTGGGATGGAAACTGGGGCCACCTAGCTCCCTATTTATGCCCTTAACCATTCTTCTGTACCACATTCAGGTCAGAGCAATCTGACTTGCCTCACTCAGCCCAGCCCTGCTTGAACTTCCAAACAGGCTCGGTCACTCTCAGGTTCCTCTAGAACAGCACCATCCAATCACCGCACTGTCTATGACGGTGGAAATGTTCTGTATCTGCTCCGTACAACAGGTAGCCACTAGCCACGTGCAGCTGCTGACTGTTCGAAATGTGGCCACTGTGACCGAGAAACTATTTTACTTAATTTCAATGTCAATAACCACATGTGGCTAGGGGCTAGCCCTTGAACAGCACCGCTTTAGAAGACCAGCGGCACACTTTAGTCAACTAGGGAGATTTGAAAGGTAATTATGCTAGGACCTGTTCCCAGAGATTCTGATTTCAGTTGTCTGGGGTAG